>NW_026652284.1:65472214-65724199 GCF_009828535.3 Hylobates moloch
TGGGGGAATAATATAGAAGGAATTTGTTGTATTTATCTTACTAATGTGGAATGGTGAAAATTATTTTAGTATACAATAATAGTGTAATAAACTTACAAGACTGGGTCCTTTTTAATAACAGAACTTGTATTTCCAAATGAGCGTTTGAAAATAGGGTAGAATATACATACACAAATGAAAAGTGAATGATGTTTCAGCCCCCCGTACACATTTTTATAATGCTGCCATTGTTGAAGCTTTTTAACATCTTCTTTTAGAATTACTTTCAAAGTCAGTGGCATGTTCCTTTAAATGAATGTGATGGTGGCAAGCACCCATTCTTTTGGCAGTCTTTTATTTTTGGAACAATAAAATACTCATTTGTTTCCAAGTCTAGTAATTATTGGGAGTCTATGGAGTTATATTTAGAAGTCAGCACTTCACAGTCAAAGAAATCTTAACTTGAGAGTTAAGAAAATGATAAGTATTAAGATAAAAGCAATTCTAGACCTGACAGGAATGAGTTTTCCTCATTCAAGGGTGTTTTCAGGTTTGTTTGTTTGTTTGGTGGGGTGAGAGTGGTGAAGTGTGGAGGAGTGTGTGTATTAGCAGCACATTCTTTTTTTTTTTTTTTTTTTTGAGACAGAGTCTCGCTCTGTCGCCCAGGCTGGAGTGCAGTGGCGCAATCTCGGCTCACTGCAAGCTCTGCCTCCTGGGTTCATGCCATTCTCCTGCCTCAGCCTCTCCGATTAGCTGGGACTACAGGCACCCGCCATCACGCCCAGCTAATTTTTTGTATTTTTAGTAGAGACGGGGTTTCGCCGTGGTCTTGATCTCCTGACCTAGTGATCCGCCCGCCTTGGCCTCCCAAAGTGCTGGGATTACAAGCGTGAGCCACAGCGCCCGGCCAGCAGCACATTCTTTCCACAGCCTTCTATTCCAACAGCAAAAACTATTTCAACTACATAGATATTTCCTATCTTGATTTCTGTTGTCAGTATTATAGGTTAAAGCATACATATACTTCCCATTCAGAATAATAAACTCAGAGAAGCACCAAATGAATTTTCTGAACCAAAGAGTTTTACATTTCCTAAGTTCACGCACCTAAAAACAACACAAGTCTCTGGTAAATCTTTCTTAAGACAAGACCTGTAATATTTTTATGTAATTATGAAGACCGTGGTAGCCTAAACTGAGGAAAAAATAGCATCTCTAGTTATGATTTAATTTCATTTGGAATTAAATCACCTATTCATCATAATTAGTATTAGTTAGATTATGCTGTATGTTAGAACCTTTATACACAAACAGAAACTTTTGGTGCGAAATGGTCCTGATGAAAACAGAGCTTTCTTTTCATCTGAAAAAAAAAATAGTGATGTTATCCTGGCTTTTTGTTCTGTAAGAAAAGTTTCTGGGCTCCAAAATAAGGTTCTTTGTTAATGTGAGGATCTTCATTCATTAAGAATAAATTACTATATTACTGACTCTCAGTCCAGGGTAGAACTACTTAGCCTCTCTGTTATTGGTTCATGTAACAATAGCTCTAGAATATGTTCTTTTCATTCAACAGCATCAACCAATGGACTAACCATGAAGTTGAATAATCTGAGACATAATTCACGAGGATTTGAAACAAATAAAAATTTTAATGATAATAAAAATGAATGTAAATATATTAAAAAGCCAAATTTTAAAATAATACTTTCCCTGATTTTAATATACTTCCACCTGCTGAACAAATTTTTCTGCTTGATATTTCTTTAATTCAAATTCTATTGTATAAACCTAAGTTGAATTTATAGTTCATCCAGGAGTCTTAATGGAGCAAAGAGGCAAAAAATATCACCAAATTGTTGTTATTCTATGTCAGCAAAATGACTACCATTGCTATAGATTTGGGGTTGGGGAGGGGAAATCTGACTTATTGATTATTTAGCATTACTTCAACTAGTGTTGTGCTGTGGTAGTGTTACAGTAGGTAGACAGCTAGAGCTAGACATGACCAGGAGCAAGAGTCCCTGAGAAAAAGGAGGTCTGGATAATCTCACACCCCAGAAACCACCCGAAACATGCGTGCAGATATGAGCAAAGAGGAGGGAAAAAAACTGTACAGGAAGCAGTGCTCCTTAAGATGCCCAGTAATCACTCATTCTACAGTTAAGGTGTCAGAATGTCACTAGGTACATGCTGATAAAGGGGAAGAGCTCAAAGGAGAAAATTTGTCACAGATTCGCAGGCACAGTTAAGTATAGATTTGACCCGCTAAACAACCCTCCTGAGGGTGGCGGTAATGAGCAACGCAGCCATTAGACAAACTTGAGATCCAACACCGAGCGCACGTATGTGCACCAAGTAATAGTAAGGGAGGGTCCTACAAGCCTGGGGTAAGAACTAGGTGGGGAAAAGTCAGAGATTTAAGCCAGGAGCGAGAAAATTAGACAGAGAAAAAAGGCAGAGACTAAAGAAAGGGGAGCTAACTTCAAGAAAAAATCCAACAGCATCAAAACCCAACTCTTGGGCTGCTGCTGGCTCACTCTCTTCCGGAACCCCTTTCGGCCTCATCTTTCAGTGTACCGTCTCTCCATCTATAAACTCTCTGCTCTCGATTCCCCTTCAATAAAGCTCTCTGGTATCTGAATTGTCACTTGGCCGAAATCTTTCTCCCTAGACGACTAAGAATCATGGATTCCCTTACTACCTGGTAACAGAGGCAATTTCACAAGCTACTACTACTAACAACACATTACTCACTATATGCTATTAACAGCATATTATTCACTTTCACAAGCTACTACTACTAACAGCACGCTATTCACTATGTTCAAAATACTTTGTATGTATTAATGCATTTAACACACAACGCCCTGTAAGAAAGAACCATTCTTACTCTTCTTTTACAGATGAAGAAATAGAGGTACAGAGTGGTTAAGTAATAGACAAAAATTACATTTATGAAAAGACCACAACGTTTGATTGAAAAGAAAATCTGTCAGACAAGGACAAAAATGAGCTACGTTTGCAACGAACAAGACAGAGATACTGGAGATAAACATTCCTTCAGATGGATCGGGCTGCAGACCCTATACTCCCTCTAAAATCTTGCAGTGGGTGAAAACAATGTTTTTTCCAAGCGAGCAAACTTCAGTTTTTACTGGGAGACTATACAAATGCCCATTACATGGAATAAGAACTTGAATGCACAACTGCATGTTAAGGAAGTATATTGTTTAGAGGTCAAAAGAATTAAGCATTTAACTAGAATTTTATTTAGAATTCTGGGGAAATAACCATTTTTACTGAAAAGAATTGAATAAATGTATTTATTGAAAACAAAGAAGGAAACTGTTCACCTTTTGATTAATTTACAACCCAGAACCAAAGTCTTGTGGGCTTTGAATATGCTCATTTATTAAAAGAATTGTTAAGTGGTTCTAATAGATGGCATGTCATTCATTACACTACAACTTTCAACAACTTACTTAATTTCCAATATTAAGAATAGTTCACTTATTGTGGATAAAATTGGGTTATGAGATTAGAATGTATTTATCAAGTCTTAAAATTAATCCAAGGTATTCAGTATTAAATGATAACTTGTATTACAAAACTACTTGGAGCAGTACTATGTTGAGCTTTATAGTTCTCTTTAATTAATGTTTAGATTTTTTCTTTAGAAATGGTAATATTAGATTTTGTATAAATAATAGATGTCATAAACATCATTATTAATTTTTTATTGGTAGATTATTAACTGAAGATATTTTTAACAAAATTTTAACTTTCAATAAGAATTCAAGAAAGAAGTAGCTCAACTAATGCTGAAATATTTAGGGGCAGTTTCTTAGAGGACAGAGATGGTGAGGTGACAGAATAATGGGCAGTCATCAAACAAGCATGGGTGAGAAGAGGGAGAAATTCAAGTAACAAAATCATAATTGAAAGACATCAAGGTAGTTGATGTACATAGATGCAGCCTAAAAAGACTAACATTTTCTATGACCAAGTATTTTCTGCAGTCTATCATTTGTCTAAAATTTTGAATTCAAACTGTGCTGGTAGCAAGAGCAATTGTATTGTCATATTAGTTTTTCAAATAAATTTTATTGCATGTATTTGAGGTTTACAACACGATGTTATGTGATACGTATATGATTATATGTCTATGTATATGGTCACTATAGTGAAGCATCTCACACACTTTTTTGTGTGACAAGAGCAGCTAAAAATCTATTTATTGAATGAAACCCCCAATACGGTTCTATTAACTATAATCCTCATGTTGTATTGTTGCATTATTGATTAAGTTTTTCATTACATTTAGTCTGAGTAAACAGCAGGCTGATAATTTTTGTTGTATGTTTTGTGGTTAGTATTTTCTTGTGTTATTCACATAAAACATGGTGAATCAAGGAAAATGATAGTGCTATTTTATTCTGCAATTTACTAACAGTTCTTTGTGCATTGTCTTTTGTTTGGAATCACACACTTAAGAATGAACTTTAAAAAAAGGGACATATATACTATGAAAATCAATCAGAATGACAAAAGGACCCAGAACCATGTTACATATGGAGTACTTGAGAAAAATAGGGAATTGGAGCAAGAGAAAGAAAAGATTCGGGCTGTTATTTGGAAAAGGAAAGAAAAGGAAGCAATTGGGTGGAAATTACAGATATAGATTTGGACTCAATTGAAAGAAAGAACTAACAAGAGCTGTTAGGATGAAATGTGATGCCCCAGAAGGCAAAGCATATTCCATCACTAGAGGTGTTTAAGGAAAAATGAGACAAACCTCTGTCTAGAAAACTCAGAGTGATTTATCTGGATGACTTCTAAGGTCTCTTCAGCTGCAAAAATCTGATTCTTTCATCCACTGTGAAATTAGACTCTCCTATGAACGAGACTGGTCATGAGCGTCTTTTGCAAAAACAGTAAGGAAACATCATTCTTCTCTAAACTCAATTATTTAAAATGTTGCTGTAACTCCCTAAATTTATGTTTTATTTAATTCTTGTTTGTTAAAATCTCAAAAACATTTCAATTCAAAGTTGTCAAATGCTTATTATTTTCTCATATTCATGAGTTCTTCAATAAAATGTTTCCAAACCTTAAAAGTTTTCCATCTTCTGATAAACAGCCCTAACATATTTCATATGTATGAGGTCCAGAGTGTATGTTTAATCCCAAAAAAAAGAAATGAGCTACTTTTGGGAAGTGCCAGTGTTCTTTTAAGCTGACAGCACAGTATTGATGAAGAACATGAGGGTTAAGAACACCATCTTTGGCTTTGAACAGATGTGGATTCCCATCAGGCTGTGCTGCTGACACAGCTCTGTGAACTTCTGCCAGCCAGCCTGCCTGACCGAGCTTTGTTTCTTCATCTGTGAGACATAGATAATATCACTGCCTATTTTGTAATGTTATTGTATATTAAATACTATAATATACACAAAGCACCTATCATCCTTTCTAACTTACAGTAATCATTCAATACATGTTAGCTGCTATTATTACTGTTGCTATTACTATTAAAGGTTAAACCAAGAATATAAAATAATAATTTTTTTACATTTTACAGAGTCCGCAAAAATGTTATCTAGGAGTTCCTTGATATTCCAGTACTCACCTGGTTAGCAGTTCTCACAATTTGGAAAAAAAAATCATCTTTTGCTTCATCTTTATTTTCAATTTTATAACAACTTTTTGGTCTATGTAATAAAGAGGCAAATTTTCAACATGAAAAACTGTCAAAATTGATACCATGAATAGAGTAACACCTGACGTTATCATAATAAATTTGGAGAAACACATTATGCTTAGTACCTATGTGTGACCTAAAAGTTACACTTACTCTCAGCATGTTACATAGTGTTTTGTAGTATTTGTCAAAGTATAATTGCCATATACCATGAATGTTCATTAAATTAACACACATTAACAAGGTTATATTTTACTCAATTACTTTCTTAAGCTAAAAGCATTTGTCCAAATTTTCCCTCAGTTTCTAAAAATAGTATGCATAGCCGCATACTTACATTAATGAATTCATGTTCAGAAGTAGAACAGAAAAAGTTCAAAACTTACCTGTTTTCTCTGATTTTAGCAGAAATATTTTCCAAAGAACTATGAAAATTTTTAGAAATTAATTTGTCACAAATGGAATATATTAAAATTCTATATTGATATGAGCCATCACATATATATATCATATATTACATAATGTATGTATTATATATGTGTGTATACATATATATGTCTTCCATCAGCATGTCAGTTTGGTATCTATGCTTTCATCCCTCCCTTTCTTCCTCCCCAATCTTAGTACACCATATAAAGAATTTGCCCCAGTTTGATTCAGCCACTTTCTAGAAAGGCTCATTTTATAATCACACATGTAGCCATTTTTCCCTCAAATTCAGTATATTTTATGAACAAAAGCTTCCTTCTAAAAAGGTGGGAACAGAGAAAGAGGAGATGTTTTACTCCACTAAGTAATAACATCCCTTTCCAAGAAATTAATTAATTAGCCAATCCTTATAATATTATTGTAAATAGGTACACCAAGCAATGTCATGGCTAATTTTTAGACACTAAAATGGAAGAAATAAAAAGGAAGAAGAGAAGAAAGAGAAGGAGAAAATGTAAAGGAGCAGAAGATGTATTCTATTCCATACAATAAATCAAAAGGAAAATTCAGATGATAACCCAAGGCTAATGTCTTCTGACTTTGCATTTTATTTAATAGTTCATTCACTCTTAATGTAATATGAATATTTTGTACAGAAGTGGCTACAATTTCTAAGTCTTTGATTGAAACCAAAAGAAGGTCTAAATTGGCTCCTTAAACTTTATGCCATTATTGTTATTTCTCAACTCAGTAACTGTATTTTCTAATTCAGTGAGTCATAGACCAATATATAAGAAATATTCATGAAAGACAAAGTATTCAGGCCAAAAAAAAGTGAGTAAAAACTCTAATGAAATAGTTGTAAAAATCCTAAATGAATTCTGAATACTAAAAACATTTCAGATTGTCAAAGGAAGGAAGGAGGGAGGGAAGGAAGGAAGGCAGGCAGGCAGGCAGGCAAAGAAGAAAGAAAGGCTGGCTGACTAAGTGAATAGCATCATTACTTTCAAGCAAAAATGTAACAGGTATTACAAGAAAATTTAAAAACTATTCTTGCTAGTCTCAAGAAGGTTGGTTGGGGTTCAACAGATTGTGCAGAAACAAGGAACTCCAAAGCCTTGAAAGTGACAGTAGAGCACAGAGGTTGAGAGCCTGGAACTTGGAGGTACAAAGGCCTGAGTGATATTGAGGGTCCACCACTTTCTAGCCACAAAAAATCATGTAAGTCCTCAGTATCTCTGATCCTTAGTTTCCCCTTCTGTAAAATCAGAATGATAGTACTTGCCCCATAGGATTGTGATAATGAATGAAAAATACTTAGTAGAGTATCAGGCTAAGTATGAATTATCAATAAATAAGGTCATTAAAACTAAGATCTCTTAAGCAAGATAGATGGCCATTGTACCTGCTTATTCGGGGATAACCAAAAGTAGTTCCTGCTTCCACAGAGCCTGACTCCAAGGATTCCAAAGGAGACTCCGTGTTCTGACAGTCCATAAAGCAAAGCAGAGGAAAACGCAACAGGTAGAGAAAAAATTGCCTGTAGCACAAAAATGCCTAGTTCCATCTCTGCATTTTATTAGCATACTGACAGAAATTTAAAGTAACCTGGTAATGTAGTTCTTAAAATGGGATTTTTCTCACATAATTTCAACAATACCTTTCAACAGTCAGATAAACATATACATTTGGAACCTAGTCTACCACAAAGAGCAGATCAAGAGGGAAAATAGTTTTTCTGTGTTGTCAATCCAAGAAGTCATTAAATTAGGCGATGTCAGTAGTTCTTGAGAAGTGTCATGGATATAAAAATTATCATTTTAGAGACACTTAACTTGAATACTTTCATGCTATTTTGTCAGAATCAGAAATTAAGTAATTTTTCCAGAAAACTGCAGAATAAAATAAATAAGCTCCCGTCATAGTTGATGATGTTGACTGAGGAAAGAGAGGTGCAGTTGTTGATTAGGCACATTGAAATTTAAGAACTTTGCAAAATATTTTATAAATAAATAAATGTCTCAGATGTATAAGATTATTTTTTTCAAAAAGTCAAACTTTAGGACAATCACTTCATCTTTCAGTTTTACTTTTTGGATTCTATCAAGACTTTAGCCTTACAAATATAGCCTCTAGTAAATATATTTTATTAAATAAACAATAATCTTATAAGCTAAGTATTACAAATATTAAATTAGTCATGGTAAAATGACAAAGAACTAAGTCACTCACTCAGAGTCATGCAGGCCCTATGTTGTTAAGGGAAAGAATTAACTATCCTGGGTTTGAATGCTGAGGACACCGTTCATTACCTCTAATATCTAACACATTAAGTTCTCTGAACTTATTTTTATTTGTTGAATGGGGATAAAAACAACTACTTGCAAAGTTGCTGTGAGAATATGCAAAATGCATTCGAAGAGCTGGCACTTGTAGGCCCTCATTCGTCATCAGACCTACAAAAGCACCTTGTATTTCCAAAGACATTTTGCTGCTTAAAACAAGTTTTGGAATTTATGGATTATTTTTGCCACAGGTGTTTTCCCACTGTCCATGCTAAAGGAATCTCCTTCTTTGAAACAGATGCAGATTTGAAATAACCAAAATTTTTAATAGCATGGATTGTCCCTGTCAGGATATTAGACTGCCCATCAGGACTCCAGATCAGTTAGGATCCTGCAGATGTCTACTGAGTAGGTAGTTCTGCAAATGAGAGCTGAAAACCAAAAGGCAAGACTTGGTGTAGGCAATGGGCCAGGAACTCAGAAAGGGCTCAGGTCCACTGGTTCAGAAATGAAGGTAGAAAAAAAGTTAGGCTAGTGGGGAAGAGAAGCTGTTCCATTTTTATCTGAAACAGTCCTGAGACTTTTATTCCAGAGATTCTAGGCAGATTCACATGGATCCACACTGTCTCTAGAGTTTCCTTCCTTTATTCGATGTACATAATGCCCCACATCTTTTAGCTTCTTCATTGGATGAAATAATTTAATGCAGTTCTATTGAGGCTCCAACTATTTAGTTACTTAAAAGTCTCCAAGTTGGAACTTTGCTCTTTTTTTTTTCCAGCAACAGCTCATGATTTCGTTATAATCTCTCTCCCAGCTCAGGGGCAATTGCCCAGTTCATCCCTCAATCTGGAAGATATATATTATCCTTTTTTTACTTTCTAAAAATTCAGTTCTCTATCCCACCATCTCTGCTAGTTGCTTTCCTTTCCCTGCAGCTCGTCATAATTAATAAATTATAAATTTTAAATTAGGCCCATCTCAGCTACTTCTCCTTAGCAACATCTTAGCAATGACTCCGTAGGAGCTTGGTGAAAAGATTTCTTCAGAAATTATCCCAACTTAAAATGTAATAGTTACTAAGTAGTAAAATGCAAATCTTCAAACTGGTCATGTTTTAGATAAAAATCGAAGCTGTAAGATATATGTCTAGAAACTCCTATTAATCACAAAGCTGCATGTATCTTGATGTACTCTACCAAGACAACACTTTGTGAGTCACCTAATATTATCTCCAACCATCAGATTGCAAATCTCTGTGTAAACAGGGGAAATTATTATCCCACTCCTACTTGCAAATACTAATTGCACAATAATGACATTTACATAATGAGTCAATGAGACAATGGAACAAAAAAAAATCAGCTAAAAATGTGATTAAACAGGCACACAGTCCTCACAATAATAGTTTTGTACGATTAACAGCAAACTGGTTCACACACTGCCAGAGAATAACCTATAGAGGTTTATTGAGCTGAGTTCTAAACAATGGGAGGTATGGGAGATATAAGATTAGCATTATGAGATGTGGAGCTTGCATTCTTATCAGGGTTGCAAAGTTAAACAAATGTAGAATAATTTAAGAACTTCATAAGCACTCTAATTCTGAAGTGTGGGTACAGGTATGAAGTACTCAAAATCACCTAGCAGTTGCAATTAAATTATCTCTTAAGATTTCTGTCTTTGTTATTATTGTTTACTGTATTAATTAATATTCCCCCAGAGAAACAGAACCAATATGATTTGATATATAACAGATTTTATATATGAGAGATTTATTTTAAGGAACTGGGACTTGGCTCATGCAATAGTGGGGTCTGATAAGTTTGAAATTGACAGAGCAGGTTAGCAGACTAGAAACTCAGGTGACAGCGATGTTGTAGTCTTGAGACCAAATTCAGCTCAGGGAGGATTTTTATGTTGCAGTCTTGAGAATTCCTTCTTCAGAAAACTTCCATCTTTGCTCTTAAGGCCTTCAACTGATTAGATAAGGCCCACCCACATTATGGAGAATAACCTGCTTTACTCAAAGTAAACTGATTTAATGTTAATCACATCTAAAAAATATCATCAGAGGAACATCTATACTGGTGCTTGACCAAACAGCTAGACACCATAACCTAGCCAAGTTGATACAGATTTAAACATCACAATTATAGACACTCAATAATGAAGGAAATAAGTACTCGTAAGGAAAATCATGCTCATCATAGTATGTTCCACAACATGCGTTTTAAAAACATGGCCCCAAAATTCTTTGACATTCCTCCCCGAAAAGGTTACAGGGAGCTGTGTCTCTCCATGTGGCTTGAGCTCTCACAGCATGGTGGCTAGGTTCAAAGTGTGAGTATCCCAAGAGGAAATTACTGAGATGCATTTGAAGCTGCATTTTAGGAGGAAACTGAGTGATATTTTATGACCTAGCCTCAGAAGTCACATGATGTCTATACACCATGGAATACTATGCAGCCATAAAAAATGATGAGTTCGTGTCCTTTGTAGGGACATGGATGAAACTGGAAAACATCATTCTCAGTAAACTATCGCAAGGACAAAAAAACCAAACACCGCATGTTCTCACTCATAGGTGGGAATTGAACAATGAGAACTCATGGACACAGGAAGGGGAACATCACATTCCGGGTACTGTTGTGGGGTGGGGGGTGGGGGGGGGGGGGACAGCATTAGGAGATATACCTAATGCTAAATGTCGAGCTAATGGGTGCAGGAAATCAACATGGCACATGGATACATATGTAACAAACCTGCACATTGTGCACATGTACCCTAAAACCTAAAGTATAATAAAAAATAAAAAAATAAAAAAATAAAAATAAAAATAAAATAAAAGAAGTCACATGATGTCAATTCTCCATGCTATGTTGGTTGAAACAGCTACAAGTGTTCCCTAACTCAAAAGAAGGGGAAACAGATCTACCTTTCTCTGGGAGGAATATCAAAGAATTTGGGGCCCATGTTTTTAAATTGCCACAAATAATTAATATTAATTGAATTGCTACTGTGTCCCAGGCTGTGTGATCAACTTTTATGTATGTCTTTTAATCCTCCATCCTCTCTGAAATGTGATTATTACATATAAGTAAACTTAATGAGAAATATTAAAACCTCCCAAACTCACACAACCAGCAAGTGGCAGAGCCAATATTTTAACCTAGGCATTCCGACTCTAAATCCCACACATTTTGTACGAGACAACACTGTCTCCTATTTTTAAAAGAAAGAAAGAAAAATAAAATCAAAGTTAATAAGAATATTTTTTTATTGCCACCTGAAGTAGACATTTTTGTTTAGGTCTACCCAGCATTCATTCATTCTTCTGATAATGCAGACCACAGGCAAATCAGAAAATGTCTCCTTTCTAAGCAGATGCAGGCCCTGTGGATCATGCCATGGCAAGGGGAGCTTAGGCTGGATTTCAGACCCTAATCACCATGTAGCTGGCAGCTTCCTGCAGTGAGAAGCCTGTAAAACTGTACATGTTGGCCTTGCCTCAAACCACCCTCATTCCTAGTAGAGGTAAACAGGGCCCACCTACACTCCAGCTGGAACATGTGACCCAGTTTGCCTAATGAGATCCATTTCAGGGCTCTTGTTGAAGCCATTAGAGAAGAAAGTTATTTTCTTTTTGCAGAAAATTCAGCAGTAGTGTAATATAAGGCAAGAGCAGCTGGAGGCCACCCTACAAAGTTTGAAATAAAACCTCCATAGAGGAAAGCAGGATGGGGGGTGGGGGCTGGATCCTTGGATCCACCCTTACCTGAAGCCAGGACTATCCCTAGACTCTGCAGATACTTCAGTGAATAACCATCCTACTTTTATTTTCATTTAAAAACAAGTTTATGTTGAATTTATGACACTCATAATCAATTGTCCTAACTGATATATTCCCATGGTCATAACTTCACTTTCTTTATCTATTAAAAAAAAAAAAGAAAAATCTTGAAAATCCTTTCTAGCACTGGTTCAACCAATGGTCTCTAAGTATATGTGCAGATACGTGTCTGCACATATACAGAGAGAGAGAGAAGCAGAGAGGTAGTGGAGGGATAGAGAGACGTATATATTTCTATATACTTGGGCCTTAATTTTCTCATCTTTACAACTAGAATATAGAACTGCAGTGTCTTCAGTTTCCTTCCAAAGCTGATTCGGTGATTTTCTACAGATAAGGGCAGAAAATATCCTAATTTATTTCCGTTCGGACTACTGAACAGCTCTGTAGCACTGCCACCTGGTGACCATTTGCTTCAGCTGTTGTATTAGTCTGTTTTCACACTCCTGATGAAGACATACCCAAAACAGGGAAGAAAAAAAGATTTAATTGGATTTTCAGTTCCATATGCCTGGGGAGGCCTCAGAATCATGGCAGGAGGTGAAAGGCACTTCTTACATGGTGACAGCAAGAGAAAATGAGGAAGAAGAAAAAGCAGAAACCCTTAATAAGCCCATTAGATCTTGTGAGATATATTCACTATCATGAGAGTAGCACGGGAAAGACCTGCCCCCATGATTTAATTGCCTCCCCCTGCATCCCTCCTGCCACATGCAGGAATTCTGGGAGATACAATTCAACTTGAGATTTGTGTGGGGACACAGCCAAACCATATCATTCCTTCCCTGGCCCCTCCAAATCTCATGTCCTCACATTTCAAAACCAATCATGCCTTCCCAACAGTCCCCCAAAGTCCTAACTTATTTCAGGGTTAACTTGAAAGTCCACAGTCCAAAGTCTCATCTGAGAAAATGCAAGTCCCTTCTGCCTATGAGCCTGTAAAAACACAAGCAAGCTAGTTACTTCCTAGATATAATGGAGGTACAGGGATTGGGCAAATACAACATTCCAAATGGGAGAAATTGGCAAAAACAAAGGGGTTACAGGCCCCATGCAAGTTCGAAATCCAGCGGGGCAGTCAAATTTTAAAGCTCCAAAATGATCTCCTTTGACTCCAGGTCTCATATCCAGGTCATGCTGATGCAAGAGGTGGGTTCCATGGTCTTGGGCAGCTCCATGCCTGTGGCTCCCTCCCGGCTGCTTTAATGGGCTGGCATTGAGTGTCTGCGGCTTTTCCAGGCAAAAGGTGCAAGCTGTCGGTGTATCTACTATTCTGGGGTCTGGAGGACGGTGGCCCTCTTTTCACACCTCCACTAAGCAGTCCCCCAGTAGGGACTCTGTGTGGGGGCTCCGACATCATATTTCCCTTCTCCACTGCTGGAGCAGATGTTCTCCATGAAGGCCCCAACCCAGCAGCAAACTTTTGCCTGGGCATCCAGGCATTTCCCTACATCTCCTGAAATCTAAATGGAGATTCCCAAACCTCAATTCTTGACTTCTGTGCACCCACAGGCTCAACACCACTTGGAAGCTGCCAAGGCTTGGGGCTTCCACCCTCTGAAGACACAGCCCAAGCTCTCTGTTGGCCCCTTTCAGCCACAGCTGGAGCTGATGGGACACAGGGCACCAAGTTCCTAGGCTGCACACAGCATGGGGACCCTGGGCCCGGCCAGGAAACCATTTTTTCTTACTGGACCTCTTGGCCGTGAAGGCCTCTGACATGACCTGGAGACATTTTCCCCATGGTCTTGGAGATTCACATTAGGCTCCTTGCTACTTATGCAAGTTTCTGCAGCTGGCTGGAATTTCTCCTCAGAAATGGATTTTTCTCTTCTTTTGCATCATTAGGCTGCAAATTTTCTAAACTTTTATGTTGTTTACCTTTTAAAACAGAATGCTTTTAACAGCACCCATGTCACTTTTGAATATAATATGCAGCCATAAAAAGGGGTGAATTCATGTCCTTTGCAGGGATATGGATGAAACTGGAAACCATCATTCTCAGCAAACTATCACAAGAACAGAAAACCAAACACTGCATGTTCTCACTCATAAGTGGGAGTTGAATAATGAGAACACATGGACATAAGGAGGGACACATCACACACCGGGGCCTGTCGGAGGGCTGGGGGGTAGGGGAGGATAACATTAGGAGAAATACCTAATATAGGTGACAGGTTGATGGGTGCAGCAAACCACCATGGTGAGTGTATACCTACGTAACAAAACTGCACGTTCTGCGTATGTATCCCAGAACTTAAAGTATAATAATTAAAAAAAGGAAATTTATTCTGCCAGATACCCTAAATCATCTCTCTCAAGTTTAAAGCTCCACAGATCTCTAGGGCAGGGGCAAACGCCTCCAGTCTCTTTGCTAAAACATAATTAGAGTCACCCTTGCTCCAGTTCCCAACAAGTTCTTTATCTCCGTCTGAGACCACCTCAGCCTAGACCGTATTGTTCATATCACTATCAACATTTATCTCAAAGCCATTCAACAAGTCTCTAGGAGGTTCCAAACTTTTCCACATTTTCCTGTCTTCTTCTGAGCCCTCCAAACTGTTCCAACCTCTGGCTGTTACCCAGTTCCAAAGTCACTTCCACATTTTCAGGTATCTTTTCAGCAACGCCCCACTCTACTGGTACCAATTTACCGTATTAGTTCATTTTCACACTGCTGATAAAGACATACCCAAGACTGGGAAGAAAAAGAGGTCTAATTGGACTTACAGTTCTACATGGCTGGGGAGGCCTCAGAATCATGGCAGAAGGTGAAAGTCACTTTTTACATGGTGGTGGCAAGAGAAAATGAGGAAGAAGCAAAAGCGGAAACCCCTGGATAAATCCATCAGATTTCATGAGACTTATTCACTATTACAAGAATAGCATGGGAAAGATTGGCCCCCATGATTCAATTACCTACCCCTGGGTCCTTCCCACAACACATGTGAATTCTGGGAGATATTCAACTTGAGATTAGGGTGGAGACACAGCCAAACCATGTCAGCTCTTTTTGCCCTTCTGATCAACAAAGGAATTAATGCAATTCCAAAAGCTTTTGAAATAATATTTCAGGCCTCAAACATATGAAACTAAAATAAATAAATACATTTCAATAAACATTTTATTCAGTATCAACTGAACACAAGTCACTATAAAGAGCATATGAAAATATCTAAGCAGTCTTGGAATTTTTTGTGAAAAAAGGAAACTATCTATCTAACTAACTAAGGAAACTAACTATCTTGCCCAGGCTAGTCTCAAACTGCTGGGCTCAAGTGTTCCTCCTGCTTCTGCCTCCCTAAGTGCTTGGATTACAGGCATGAGCCACCATATCCATATAGTCTAGGAATTTTGATCTCATGGGGACATCCTATGATCCATACTGTAAGAGGATAACAAAAGAAAGTTATAGATAATAATTAACTAGAAGGCCACAAATGTCTGAGAAATTTTGAAGATGTTAGAGGAAGTGCATTGACATGAATTTGCTGTCTACAATGAGACAGTGTCATTCTAGATGGAGAGAAAAGCATGGGCAAAGAACAATGCAATGATTCATCATAGAATATATTTTAGGAATAGCTACAGACCACTTACAGTGGAGCATAGACGTGCTCAGGGGACTACTAGGAGGAAGGGCTTTTTAAAAAGTAGTGGTAGGTCATATTTGAGAGAAGCTTGATGGTGAATATAAGCAAGCAGAGCACAGAATGGAAAGGTGGTGAGAGATCAGAAATAAGCATACTGGCTAGGGTGTAAGAAAAATATAATGCCATAAGGGCCTAACCTAGGGTAGTGGTAGCAAGAAGACCAGATAAAAGAAACATATGCAAGAGATATGCCTGAGTTAGACTCCACAAAGTTTAGTAATTGATTAAATATGAACTAGAACAAAGGAACTCCTTATGATGGAGAAATGTTATCTTGGACTTTTGAGCACAGATGACCACAAAAACAGGTGAGGTATTAAAAAAAATGACTCAGGAAGAGGAGCTTTTGGCGGTGGGAAGAAGGAGTGGAAGAATATCTTAAATTCGGACTTAGGCTAAGGTGAAGTTCAGAAGGATTTCTGGTTTAAGATATACAAAGTGTAGCTGGAAATAAAGTCTTCAGTCTCAAGGGAGTATCTGGAAACAAAGATGCAGGGTTTAGAACCATCTTTGAAATAACTGTTAAGCTAACAAAAATAGATATAGTGGCCAACTAGTAGAATAGAAAGAAGAGTAAGTGCAAAACACTGAAGAATGCCAAATTTTAGAGGATAGAAAGAGAAAAATAAGTCAGTAGAGGAAACAAAAGTATTAGAGAGCAACAGAGTATCAGGATGGGGCTGTGTCATAGAAGCCAAGAGAGAACAGCATTTCAAGAAGAAAATCAACACAGGAAAATTCAGAGAATCTGAAGGAGCAAAAGAATGAGAAATAACAAACCATTGGTTGAACCACTTGCTGATGTTAAAAGAACTGTTTTAGTGAAATTCTGGGGACAAAAGCAGGAGAAGAAGAAGAACTAACCCGTGAGTTCAGGCAGAGTTCACACCCTACTCTCAAGAAATTTAATATATTTGGCTGACTGTGGTGGCTTATGCCTATAACTCCAGTGCTTTGGGAGGACAAGGCAGGAAGATCACTTGAGCCCAGCAGTTTGAGACCAGCTTGGGCAACATAGGAAGACCCCATCTCTACAGAAAATTTAAAAATTAGTCAGATGTGGTGGTGGGTACCTATAGTCCCAGCTACTCAGGAGGCTGAGGTTGGAGGATAGCTTGAGCCCAGAAAGTCGAGACTGCAGTGAGCCATGTTCACACCACTGAACTCCAGCCTGGTCAACAGTGATACCCTGTCTCAAAAGTGAGAAAGAAGGAAAAAAGGAAAGGAAAGGAAAGGAAAGGAAAGGAAAGGAAAGGAAAGGAAGGGGGGAGGGAGGGAGGGAAATTTCACATACTAGAGGAAGAGAGAGATAAGATAACATAAGAGGGAAAAGGTCAAGCGAAGTTGTTTTTCCTTAACTGGGAAAAGACAAGTGTGTTTATAGGTGGAAGGAAGAAGTTTAAAGAAAGGGAAACATTTAAAATAACAAAAAAGGAGACGTCACTTGAAGAGGCAAAATTCCAAAGACAAAGGTCAATGGCTAGGACACAACTGTAGGATTTATTTTTGGAAAGGAGAAAGAATAATAATTCTTCTCATATAGAATAATATCAGAAGATAGGGAAACCAAAGAATAATTTTATGGCAGAGAAAACATAAGGTCCCATCAGCTGTCACTTAGATTCTTATTCTCAACAAATAAGATGGGACTATGGAAGGTGACTGTCTTGTCCCAACTTCCCCAGGACTTTCCCAGTTTTAGCCCTGAAAGTCCACTTCCCAGGAAATCCCTTGGTCAAGGGCAAACAGGGATGATTGGTAACCACAATTGTGTATCAATGGAGTGTTGCTGCCGTCATGTAAGTTTGTATCTTATTGAGATTGAGGACAAAAATTTATAATACTTTTTATGAGGAAACTTAACAGGAGTTAATCAGAAATTGATAAATAGATTGCTGATCAAAAGTGATGGACCATTTTATTAGACAACAGGGATCTGCAATATCAATCATCAGGGTCTCCTCTGCACAGTTTTATGCTCAGCAGCCCAGGAGCATAAACTGAGAAAGCAGAGGAATGGTTCTTGCAGTGCAGGTGATCTTTCACTCCTGAATCCCATCTGTCTGGCTTCCCTGCAGGCCACTTCATAGGACCTCCTCTCACAAGACCACTTGTGACATCCCTATTATTAAGTCCTAATTATCACTTCTGATATCTTATTGCTTTGTAAGCTTCCCATTTCATGAAATCTCTATGCCATTTGTCACAGTTGTCTACTCCCTCCCATGAAAATTTTGCTTTCCTAATGCTTTGCATATTTGTCATATAATTATGCCTACATTTGCCTCCCCTAAGGGTTAACCAACTTCACTTTTCAGTTTATTGTCTATTTTGTCTATTCCAGAGTTAAGTCCTCTCCAACTATTACTTCTTTATCCAGGACAAATAACATTCAATAAGTCTGAAACCAAATTTATTATTTATCTTAAAACCCATTCTACTGTATTACCTGTTCAGCACCATGATTCATTCAATGCCCAAGCCAGAAACCTAGGAATCGTCAATTCATCCTACCTTCTCTTCCTAAAATATTAACTTGATCACTGGATTCTTTTCAATTAACTTGCCCTACATCTCTCATGTCTTTCCCTTTCTTACTGGTACTGCCACAGTTCATTCTTTGTAACTTCTCAGTTGGATTGTCATGGGCAAGAGCCTGAGCAAGGATTGAAGTGCTGACACTTAAGTTAGAAGGTACAAGGTAGGAAAGGTGAAGATGAACCAAAAAAAAAGCAGCGGGACAAGGAAAGACTTGAAACGACATGCTACATGGCCCTGCTGGGGCAAAGAAACACATCACATCTCTCAGCAGTGCGCTAGTTCAGCAAAGAAGACTTTCTGAACGGTTGTGAGAAAAAGCCATACCTTATAGGAAAGAAAAAAGGAGAGGGAATTTATAGGCTTGGTTTCCTTCTTCCTCCCACTTCTCATTGGCCAAATTCCATCCTGCTGGGCTGCAAGTCTCCACAGACCGGGTTGTATCATCGAGCTACCTAATTTATCATTTGATCCATGTCTGGAGGTTTGGGGTGACTCAGCATGGATAGAGATAAACATGGTGGGGCAAGGGAAAACATAAGAGCCACAGAGGCCCAAGGCTGAATTTGGATTTCAGCCACTTGTCAAGATTTTAATTTGGGCAACCTAGGGAGTTTGTTTAGGCTTCTAGTAGGTGATACATATACATTGCTAAGATTGTTTTCAAATTGAGAAAAAAATGTGTTTCTTGTATCTATGAACTAGATTTCTTTTATCTATGAACTAGTATATGTTGAAGAACATTCTGCAGGCAAATTTCTGGCCCTGAACCTTTCTCACTTTTTCCTCCTCACTCTCTTCCTTCTGGTATTGGACACCATGGACACATTGTTATCACAGTATGATTCCAGGCCCTACATCTTCATTTCTTGATGCCAGTGAGTTGATGCAACGGGTGATAGCTTCTGTGGAAGTTATTCAGTGATACCAGTGAAAATTTAACTATACGTGGAAGTGACTATGAACCACGTAATATTCCACTAAAGTCAAATTAAAAGAATCCCAGGTCACATTCCCAAAATTGCCTGTGACCATTCCAACACTACCTCACATGAGAAGTGTAACGGAGGTGAGTCAGAGTGGAAAGAGACAGCTCTTTCAGCCAATTGTGATTAAAATATCTTACTGTGGCAAATTTTTCAAAAACATAACCTTCTAAACACATCAGTAGAGGCTCTCATCAGATTATGCAATTGAGAGGCCCTGAAACTTCACTAGCTTATCCACAAATCTGCACCAGTGCACCAGTGTACCAGGTTTGTGGCCAATACTTGGAGCAAGGCTGCCCTTTGTACACACAGAGAACTTACAGTTTAGCAATATTAAAAGTCTTTTGATCCCTAAAATTACCTCATTCTTTCATGCCTTTACACATCATGCTTCCTCTGTCTTATGAAAGCTCTCCTTATCCTGGCTTCTTGTTCATCTAGTTTATTTTTCCTTCTCTATGAAGTTCTCCCCTATCCCTCCAAACACAACTCACCTCTTTGTGCCCCTCAAGCACCTAACGTCTACCATTATTTCTGCATGTATTGATTCAATCATCAAAAGTGTATTGAGCAAATCCTATGTGCCTGATATATTTCCGAGATATGGCAGTAAACAGAAGAGACAATGTCCCTGGCCTCATGGAGCTTACCTTCTAGTAGATGGATGTAGACAATAATCAAATATGTAAGTAAATGTGTAATATGGAAAGCTGTGATTTCTCAAAGAAGGAAAGATATTTAAATTCTGGCTATTTTATAAATGGCCATCAGAATATAACTCAAAGGCAGTGAAGTTTGAAATCATTTGATATCTGAGTGAAGGGCTTTCCATGGGGAAGGAATAACAAGTATGAAGGCCCTGAGGTAGAAAGATATTTGGTGAATATGTGGCTATAGGCTTTGGGTTCAAGGCATAACAAAGAGGCCAGCGCTGTTGGAGGAAAATGAGAGAGGAGGAGAGTATGCAAATATAGAGTCAGAGAAATGACCAAGCAGGTCCTTGAAGTCCTGCAGACATTGCAAAGACCTTGGCTGTTGCTCTGAGTGAGTTTGGAAGCCATGGCAGGGGGCTGAAGTAACTGACTCACAATTTAAAATGATCACTCTGTTGAGAATCAACTGTGGCTACAAAAGCAAAATTTATAGCTTATTTATCTTTCAGTTAAGGGTAGAGAGAGAATATTATTTTAAAGCTGGCAGCAGTTGCTTAGAAAGAAAATGTTTGTTCAAAACGAAAGCCCTCAGGACATGGACAAATGGGCTAAAATAGACCTAAAGAAAACAGAATTGTTTTGCATAATAGAGAAAGGTTGAGCTCTGGGCCCTGCGTGAGCAGGACATTAATGAATAGGGAGTCTTTGGAGGGAGTGGAACATCCCCAAAGCAGGAAATCAGGAGATTCAGGAATAAAGTAAGCTGTTGAGAAATTCCCTGTAGTGAGAAGAGAAACTCTTATGAAGAAAAATGTGAAATATCCAATTTTAGATAATCTAACACATTTTTCCATAATACAGCAAATCCTTCCAAATCCTCAGAAAATAAAAAGTCCAATACATACAAATGTCTTATGGGAGTAGTGTTTGCAGGAAATGAAGGGAAACGGACTGTACCATTTGGGGCTGGCTTGAGTGGAGAGAAGAGATCAGGAACAGAGGATAAGATATGAGTACAACCAACTCAGGGGAGGTAAAAACAGAAGCAAGAGAGGACCACAGAGGCATTTTCATGAGAGAGATGCTGGGTATCTCATCGTGGTAGGGAGGGAAGAGTTCAAGATGTTATTATTTAAATGGTAATGGTAATGGTCTCAATGGAAGAGTAACGGCCCAACGCTGGAGTGGATGGAAGCTGACAATAATTCAATGTAACTGCCAGGGTTATGTTTTATTGTTATGTTATGTTATTGTTATGTTAGTGTGCTGTGCACAATGATAGTGTGCTGTGCACAATGATAAAGGGTGGGAATGAATGGTAAATCAATTGATGTCAAGGAATAAAATTCATTAAGAAATGAATTTTGAAATAGCTAACTATGATTTTTTGCTCAGTACTAATAATATTAGATCTAATATGTGCATTTACAGTCTTGCACCACATAACAAATTTCAGTCAATGGTGGGCAACATATAAGATGGTGGTTCCATAAGATTAAATACAGTATTTTTATTGTATCTTTTTTTTTTTTTTTTTTTTTTGAGACGGAGTCTCGCTCTGTCGCCCAGGCTGGAGTGCAGTGGCGCAATCTCGGCTCACTGCAAGCTCCGCCTCCCAGGTTCACGCCATTCTCCTGCCTCAGCCTCTCCGAGTAGCTGGGACTACAGGCGCCCGCCACCACGCCCGGCTAATTTTTTGTATTTTTAGTAGAGACGGGGTTTCACCGTGGTCTCGATCTCCTGACCTCATGATCCGCCCGCCTCGGCCTCCCAAAGTGCTGGGATTACAAGCGTGAGCCACCGCGCCCGGCCTATTGTATCTTTTCTATATTTAGATACACAAATTCCATCCTGTTACAATTGCCTGCAGTATTCAGTAATATGCTGTACAAGCTTGTAGCTTAGAAGCAATAGGCTCTACCATATAGCCTAGGCCTGTAGTAAGCTATACTATCTAGGTTTGTGTAAGCACACTCTATGATGTTTGAACAATGATGAAATCACCTAACTGCATTTCTCAGAATGTATTCTCATCGTTAAGTGATGCGTGATTTTATGTATCAGCTTTACAGTTCCATTATGCTTTTACTTTTTAAGCTAACATTTATTTTGAGCTTACTATGTTCCAAATCCTATATTAAGTGCTTGATAACTCTATGATATAGGTATCATAACTACCCGACTTTAAATATCAGAACACCAAGTCTCAGGTAAAGTAACTTGCTCAATGAGGTACAACTGGTGGGACAGAGGCAGGATTTGAATTCAGGCTGCAGATTCTAAGAGTCCTTGCTGTTAACAATGACTCTGTATACCTGTCTTTCACACGTCATGCGTACATCATTACATCTCAGCTCAGAAACATGCCATTAATTCAAAATAGGAAAGAACTGAATCTGTTGGGGGAAAATTTCCTGTTAGATACTAAAATGTACAATTGGAGGATATGTAAATTCTGTCAAAAAATGAACAAATGTTTCCATTGGAGGAAGTGTTAATATTGTAAAACAGAATAGAAATAGAGGAAGTGGCCCCTGAACCATAGAGTTAAAAAGAGGAAAAAAGAAAACTAGAGTCATCAGAGTTTTGATGATATACATTTTCTAAACAAGAAGCTGCATGATTTCAATATAGCTGCTTGACTACACATCAGCCTAAATTAGACACTAACACTCTTAAATATAGTTATAGTTAAAGTAGTCTGGACACAAAGGAACTGAAGACTGTACAGTTCATGCAACAAATAAGAAGAGTTTTAATCAGTATATCATGACTAATGGAGTGTGTGTGTGTGTGTGTGTGTGTGTGTGTGTGTGTGTGTGTGTTTCCTTAAGGCTGCTTTGAACATAAATTCAAAATGGTGGCTCAGCCATCTCGGCCTTGTGGAAGACTTAGAATCACTACAATCGCAGTGTACATGATTAGATAATCAGGAAAAGGACAAACTGTCAAGAAGATATTTAAAAAGGAGATCCCTGAGATGCTGATAAAACTTAAACCTATGTGGCTCTTTTTTTAACTTTCACTGGAAAATCCCATAGCTTATAAAGTGAATTTAAATAAATAAATTGTTGCCATTGAAATCCTTTCATTTAAAAAAATAAAATTTTTCTTAATTTTATTATTATTATACTTTAAGTTTTAGGGTACATGTGCACAATGTGCAGGTTTGTTACATATGTATACATGTGCCATGGTGGTGTGCTGCACCAATTAACTCGTCATTTAGCATTAGGTATATCTCCTGATGCTATCCCTCCCCCCTCCCCCCAAACCACAACAGGCCCCAGTGTGTGATGTTCCCCTTCCTGTGTCCATGTGTTCTCATTGTTCAATTCCCACCTATGAGTGAGAACATGCGGTGTTTGGTTTTTTGTCCTTGCGATAGTTTGCTGAGAATGATGTTTTCCAGTTTCATCCATGTCCCTACAAAGGACACGAACTCATCATTTTTTATGGCTGCATAGTATTCCATGGTGTATATGTGCCACATTTTCTTAATCCAGTCTATCGTTGTTGGACATTTGGGTTGTTTCCAAGTCTTTGCTATTGTGAATAGTGCTACAATAAACATACGTGTGCATGTGTCTTTATAGCAGCATGATTTATAATCCCATGGGTATATACCCAATAATGGGATGGCTGGGTCAAATGATATTTCTAGTTCTAGATCCCTGAGGAATCACCACACTGACTTCCACAATGGTTGAACTAGTTTACAGTCCCACCAACAGTGTAAAAGTGTTCCTATTTCTCCACATCCTCTCCAGCACCTGTTGTTTCCTGACTTTTTAATGATGGCCATTCTAACTGGTGTGAGATGGTATCTCATTGTGGTTTTGATTTGCATTTCTCTGATGGCCAGTGATGATGAGCATTTTTTCATGTGTTTTTTGGCTGCATAAATGTCTTCTTTTGAGAAGTGTCTGTTCATATCCTTCACCTGTTCACTCTGAGGGTAGTTAAAAAAATAAAATTTAAGAAGTCCAAGTTGTATGATACAATTGACTCTCTAAAGAAGGAATAAAAGATCTTTGGAAATTAATGAATGCCCAGTGTCTTAGGTATTTCTGTGACTGCTTACTCCCAGGGTTGGCAGCTTTCCATTGAAGGCAGAGCTATTCAGGCATCCTTTTCTCTCACTGCAAGCTCAAGCAACACAGCTATGTGCACTGTCAGACACTAAGGAAATGCTGAAAATTATTTACTTGTTCATCCAGCAAATTGACTGGGCACATACTGTTGAAATTCTAAGCCAAGTACTGGCTTAAAATTTGATCCAAAATTAGAAAGACACAGGTCCTGCCCTTGAGTCACTTACAGTCTAGAGAAGACTTAAACATGCAAGCCATGAGAACTAATACTCATCTCTCATATACCAAATGACCATTCCACTTGTTTACAACTGGGTTCCCCTGTTAGGTCAGTGCCTATGCTGAACTGGTTGTTAAATGTTTTTTTTAACATTCCCCCTGTAAGCAATTACAATGTACTGTGGTATTTTGTACATTAAAGGCAAATATATGATGCCAAAGAAACAGAGAGAAGACATTGATGACATCTGAAATGGAAATGGAAATGAATAGCCTCACCTGTCCCGTGACATTGTCTCTAAACACATCAGCCCATAGTGATGTTTATGAAGAAACAGAGACTTTTAAGATTGCAAGGGACTCTAGAAATTAGTTAGACCAACCTCCCTGCTCTACAGAGAATGAGATGGAATCACAAAATGTTTCAATGACTTTCCACAATCACCAACCCAGTTGAGTGAGATAAGAACCACTCAACTTATCTCACCAGAGATTATCTCTTATCCCACCAGACAGGTGGGATAAGAATCCAGGTCTTGTAATTTTCAGTCTCAATATTCTTTAGAAGTCTATCTCATGATAGTCAGTAAGTCAGTAACACCAATGTTTCTAACAGATCCCTGGTTGTTTTATGCCCATTGCATGCCCTCAGTGCAGTCTTATTTCTCACCTAACTACAATAACATCACTGGAATGGCAGCAAAGACTAAAGCAGTATGCCCAGGCTTGGGTCAGGAGGCATGAGGTTAGATACCTATTATATATTGCCTACTAGCTCAAGACCCTGGAAAACAATTGCCCAATTCGTCTAGATTTTGATTTCTTCATTAAGAAAATGGAAATAACAATGCCTGTACTTGTGTGAGATTTCAAATAAACTATGCAGATAAAACTCTGTGTTTCTCTCTCTCTGATTTCAGACCCTTCCCACCTTAGTTCATTCCCAATGTGATCTTTCTAATCCAGATCCAACCAAGTTATGTCTGTGCCCAAAACTCTTTAATGGTTCCCCACTGCCAAAGGGGAAAATCTAAACATCCGAACATAGTCATTTAAAACTTTGACCCAGGCTTCTTTGCAATTTCATGTCAATCACTCCCCATAATATCCTATGTCATAGTTACAATGAATAACTTATTCACATTCTCCGAAGATGCCAGGCTGTCCTACACCTGTTTCACTTGTGCTTTTCCACTCGCTGGCATGTACTCCTATCTCTAGACCCACCTCCCTAATTCATCCTTAAGGAGATTGCTTTAATGTTTTGACATTTTTGTGGCTAAAATGGATTTGTGTACTAGTTTAATAATTAAAAGTCTAAACATTTTATTCTAGGAAAAAAATTATGATCATGTTTAAATGTCACATTTTCTGTTAAAAATTCCTGATACTCCTTGATCATTTAACTGTGTTTCTATGGTTACTGTGTAGCTTGTACCTTCCTCTATTAATATCATAATAGGTTTATGTGTCTGCCTCAGTTCTGAGTCACTGAAGCATGCAATGTGATCTCCCTCATTACTAAACTCAAGACCATCTTCATAAATAATGTGGAGAAAGTAGCTATGAAAGAGACTAAACCATATGGAATCAGGATTGCATCAGTTACTCTTGGGCAACCCAGACTGAGGCACTCGTTAGAGATTTTCTCTTCCAGGGAAGAAACAGAGACTAGTGTCAGAGCACAAATATAGATTCCCAAGCAGTAACTTAACAGTAATCCTCCTGCTCTGAAAATTATCATGGTCCATGTTGTCCAATATAGTGTATATAATCACCAGAGCGGCATTGTCCCTAGAAACTGTTTTCTCAATTCCTCTAAAAATGTAACTCTCGATGTGCTTTTTAAAAGGCAAACTCTAGGGTGGTTGATTAATTTCAACATAGGCACTATGTATACTCTTTGAGTGAAATGGCAGTATAATAACTGGTGGCCTCGTTCTTTCTTGGGTGGATACAAAACATGTAGATAACATACTGTTTATTGATAATTTTTAAAAAGGGTATAATTATGAATGTGATATAAATATTAAATGAGCACTTCTCATAGGTGTTATTTGATTTATTCCTTTATCCTTCTCATCCTTTTTATTTTTTGTGTATGTTTATTTATGTTTTGTGTATTTTTGTGTCTTATGTTAATGCTTAACATAAGACCTATCCTGTTAACAAATTTTTAGGTATACAATAAAGTACTGTGTTGTATTTCATCATGACATACAGCAGAAATCTAGGGCTTACTATTCATCTTGTAAAAATGCACCTTTGTACACTTTGACCAACACCTCCCTATTTGCCTCTCCTCTTCTCTGTCAACCACCATTCTACTCTCTGCTTCATTGAGTGTCTTGGTTCTTTTCTTTTTAATTTCAACTTTTGTTTCATTTATAGGGAGTACACGTGTAGGTTTGTTACATGGATATATTGCACCCAGGTCATGAGCATAGTACCCAGTAGATTTTCAACCCATGCCCCACTCCCCGCCCCTCCCCACTCTGGTAGTCCACGGTGTCTATTTTTCCCATGTGTATGTTAATGTGTGCTCAATGTGTAGCTCCCATTTATAAGCGAGAACATGCGGTATTTGGTTTTTTGTTCCTGCATTGGTTCACTTAGGATTATAGCCTCGAGCTCCATCCGTGTTGCTGCAAAGGACATGATTTCATTCTTTTTTATGGTTGTGTGGTATTTCATGGTATATATGTACCACATTTTCTTTATCCAGTCAATCATTGATGGTCACCTAGATTGATTCAATGCCTTTGCTATGGTGAATAGTGCTGCGATGAACATATGAATGCATGTGTCTTTTTGGTATAATGATCTATATTCCTTTAGGTATATACCCAGTAATGAGATTGCTGAGTCAAATGGTAGCTCTGTTGTAAGTTCTTGGAGAATGTCCAAATTGCTCTCCAGAGTGGCTGAACTAATTTACATTTCCACCAACAGTATATAAGCATTCCCCTTTCTCCACAGCCTCGCCAACATCTGTTATTTTTTGACTTTTTAAGTTCTTGGAGAAATTGCCACACTGCTTTCCATGATGGCTGAACTGAATTACATTCCCACCAATAGTGTATAAGCATCTCCTTTCTTCTGCGACCTTGCCAGCATCTGTTATTTTTTGACTTTTTAAAAATAGCCATTCTGATTGATGTGAGATGGTATCTTGTTGTGGTTTTGATTTGCATTTCTCTAATGATTAATGATGTTGAACATTTTTCATATGTTTCTTGGCCACATGTATGTTCTCTTTTAAGAAGTGTAATCTTGTCCTCTGCCCATTTTTTTAATGGGGTTGTTTTTTGCTTGTCAATTTAAGTTTCTTGTAGATTCTGGATATTAGACCTTTGTCAGATGCATAGCTTGTGAATATTTTCCCCGTTCTATAGGTTGTCTAAGTACTCTATTGCTAATTTCTTTTGCTGTGCAGGAGCTTTTTAGTTTAATTAGGTCGCACTTGTCAATTTTTGTTTTTGTTGCAATTGCTTTTGAGGACTTAAGTCAAAAATTATTTGCCAAGCCAGCATCAAGAAAGGCATTTTCCAGGTTTTCTTCTAGGATTTTTACAGTTTTAGGTCTTACATTTAAATCATTAATCCATCTTGAGTTAATTTCTATATATGGTGAAAGATCTAAGGGTCTGGTTTCATTCTTCTACATATGGCTAGCCAGTTATCCCAGCACTATTTATTGAATAAGGAATCCTTTCCCCGTTGCTTATTTCTGTCAGCCTTGTCAAACATCAGATGGTGATAAGTGTGCAGTTTTATTTCTATGTTTTCTATTCTGTTCCATTGGTCTATGTGCCTGTTTTTGTACCAGTACCATGCCATTTTGGTTACTATAACCTTATAGTATAGTTTGAAGTCAGGTAATGTGATGCCTCTTTTTTCTTTTCACTTAGAATTGCCTTGGCTATTCAGGCTCTTCTTTGGTTCCACATGAATTTTAGACTAGTTTCTTCTAACTCTGTGAAGAATGGCATTGTTAATTTGATACAAATAGCATTGAATCTGTAAGTTGATTTGGGCAGTATGGCCATTTTACTGATGTTGATTCTTTCAGTCCATGAGCGTGGACTATTTTTCCATTTATTTGTTTCATCTCTGACTTCTTTCAGCAGTGTTTCACAGTTCTATTTGTCGAGATCTTTCACCTCTTTGGTTAGCTATATTCCTAAGTATTTCATTTTCTTTGTGGCTATTGTGAATGGAATTATATTCTTGATTTGACTCTCAGCCTAACATTACTGGTGTATAGAAATACATCAGTAATTTTTGTACATTAATTTCATATTCTGAAACCTTGCTAAAATCATGTATCAGTTCTAGCAGCCTTTTGGTGGAGTCTTTATGGTTTTCTAGGTATAGAATCATATCATCAGTGAAGAGAGATAGTTTGACTTCTTTTCCTGTTTGAGTGCCTTTTCTTTCTTTCCCTCGTTTGGTTGCTCTGGCTAGGACTTCCTGACTCATTCATTCTTGAGAGAACCAGCAAGATGTTAGAATGACCCAAAGAGTGTGTGTGTGTGTTTGTGTGTGTGTGTGTCTATGTGCGTGTGTGTGCAATAATAAATTTGCTTAAAACATGCAGAATAGATCAATATCAATTACATTTACATGAGACACAATTTACCTTTCTATGGAAAAGAATCATTTTATCATTACCAGTATCCTACTACTTATAAAGTTGTAAAATAACTTTATATCTACAATAGATAAACTGAAAGTTGTGTTAGATAACATCCAGTTTTCCATTGAGGACACTCAATCATGTTTTCTATCCATTTCTAAGTCCTTCACAATTTTTTCTGTAATATTATGCTATTAAAGCACTAATGCATTTTGTACAAAAAATATTACTTATATAGATTTAGAAGCAAATATTTTTATGAGTATTCAACTAAACACTCTGTTCTTGAACATTGCCTTATAACAACATGATCTATAAAACAAAACAATGTCTCTCAAATTGGTTGTTTATAAGATTTAACTGGGGTGCTTCTTAACATCTAGATTTCCAGGTCCTCTTCTAAGAAATTCTCATTTCAGTAACAAAAATTTCTGTTCAGAAAGGGAGCTAGAAATAAATATTTTTAAGGAAGCACCATACACGATTTTATGATTGGGCAAGTTGGGTAATGTTGACTGAAAGCAAGGCTGAAAATAATACCATAACTATAATTTTAAGAATATTTAAATTAATTAAGCAATAGTTAATTGAAGTTTAACCCAGGAGGTTTATCAAGCCTTTCTTTGTTTTCCCAGGGAAAATGTCTAAATTCATAACCACTTATTGTTTCTCCAATTTGTTTAACTATTTTACCAGAGAATACGTATTAATTGCATCTGAAGCACTACCCTTTTAACTTTGAAAGCACTTACTCCGTATATTTCCCTCACCTCATGTATAGAGTGATAGCATTCTCTGAGTTCCCAAAATTATTTTTGAAAAATTTACAAATGTAGCAAAGTAATCAAGAAGCAATAAACTGAGGTCAGCCACCAAGAATAGCAGAGATAAGTGAGTCACCAAAGCCTAAAATATTAGTGCATGTGGCAGAGAAGTAAAGATGAAATAATGAGTCAGAGTGATATCTGAATCTAAAGAGCAAATCCACAATCAAATTTTGCATGAGTGCACAGATGGGCAAGAGAAGAGATTTAAGAAATAAATACAGTAGATCCAGATAAATTTCCAGGCAACATTCTTCAAAGAGGAAGACTCTTTATTCCCATAACAGGAACTGAATTTCAGCCAGTAACGTTAGTACATTGACATTATTTCTATAATACTTGGTAAATGGTCACTATCCTAAGCCCCTATCCCTTCCCCCTAGCAAACCCAGGATCCAGCAACTGAAGGCATAATATCTGACTCAGTAGAGGACCCCAAAAACTTTGATCCAGCCTTACTGACATCAACTATTCTAATTGCTTTAAGTCCTCCTCCTACTGATGGTTAAATACTGTGGTTATTACTCTTGTTCACAATGATGCCTCCACTGTTCTTTCGTGATTCTCTGAACCAGATTCCTGAAACTACCAAAAAAAATTAATTTTCTCCTAGAAAAATGGGCATTTGAATTCTTAGGACTTATTAACCTGAAAGTATCTCTGAGAGCACCCATGTTCTTACATTGCTATTGTCACTTAACACTTCACTATGCAATAGTGCACCAGATTGGGGTTGCAGTTAATTTTTGGTCACTTCTTATCTGATAAATTTTGTTGTCACTTCTTTCCTGCTAATTCCTGTGTAGCCTCCTTCCAGGTACTCCTAAAAAGAGTCAGAAAAAAAATTTTCAAACATCTATGCTCTGTAAGAGACTATAGTAAATGCTACTGTACTTAAACATGGACCTAAGCAAAGCAGTACAATTTAAAAGAATAGGCCCGACGTGGTGGCTCACGCCTGTAATCCCAGCACTTTGGGAGGCCAAAGCAGGCAGATCACGAGGTCAGGAGATCGAGATCATCCTGGCTAACACGGTGAAACCCCGTCTCTACTAAAAATACAAAAAAAAAAGAAAAAAAATTAGCCGGGTGTGGTGACAGGTGCCTGTAGTCCCAGCTACTCGGGAGGCTGAGGCAGGAGAATGGCATGAACCCGGGAGGCAGAGCTTGCAGTGAGCCGAGATCAAGCCACTGCACTCCAGTCTGGGCCACAGAGTGAGACTCGTCTCAATAAATAAATAAATAAATAAATAAATAAATAAATAATATGATTTATTCATATAACAGAACAATTTTTTTTCTTTATATGTACATTGTATAACTTAATTTCTATTTACTCTGGGAATTCTATATTTCTTATTGAAATAGTTGTGCTTTCTCATTTTAAAAAGTCATGCAAATTTATTTACACATCAGTTTATCTTTGTATGTAATGGAATTCGTGAGTTGCTTACACCAGATGTCTAAGGGAAAGTCCTGTTTCTTTAATTTGGAACTTGGGAAAATCCTTTTACAACCCTGGCCCTCAGTATGCTCCCATGAAAATGAGTATACTGAACAAAATCAGAGCATTTCCAACTTTATATCAACATAAAGTTCTCATCAAAAGAAATTTTGCACAAAAGCTTACCAATGAGCAGGGTTTTTCCAGTTTAAGCAGGTGAAGGCAGAGTATTGCCAGCTTGAAACACATCCACTTCCCAGGCAACTTATAGACACCCTAAAGGAACTGCCTAATATTCCACAAAAACACAGTGTAAAATTACCAAAAAAAATGATGATCAGTAACACCCTTTCCAACTCTAAAATTTCTAGAAAAATTTATAGTATGTTCCAATGGCTTGGGTTGTTCAATTATAGATCAAATGAAGACTGAACTGATTAAGACTAAACTAGTACAAACACATAGAGGAGAATAATATTATATGTTATACATAATATATGAGAAATAACAAAAAGTAGGCAAAGTTATGCCATTGTAACTCATTCTCAATCCCTTCACATCTTATGATACAATCCAAACCAAATAGCAATTAAAGATAAAGTACTGCCTGTTTGATTAAAAATAAACAATAAATTGTATTTAACTAAAAATTCAATCAAAAAATTAAAATAATAACTTTAATAGGAATCATAAACCACATTTTACTGTAAGCATTTAGCTATAGTGCTTTGTGTGTGTGTTAGTCCTTTTTCACAATGCTATAAAGCATAGACTCAATAATTTATAAAGCATATTTAATTGAGCCACATTTCTCCATGGCTTGTAAGGCCTTAGGAAACTTACAATCAGGGCAGAAGGAGAAGCAGTTACCTTCTTCACAAGGTGGCAGGAGAGAGAGAGAGTCAGCACAGGAAAAACTGCCACTTTTAAAACCATCAGATCTTGTGAGACTCACTCACTATCATGAGAACAGCATGGGGGAAACCACCCCCCATAATCCAATCACTTCCCTCCCTCAACACATGAGGATTACGATTCAAGATGAGATTTGGGTGGGGACACAGAGCCAAACCATATCAATATGGATACATGCATACATTTTAAAAATATAAGATATTTGAGGAATATATATATATATGTATGTATTCTGCAAAAGTTTCCTTTGATTGTTTTATCTGAGGGACTACTACCATGTCCCTAACTAGATTCTAAGCCAGACCCTCAAAGCCACCACTCCTATACACTGATTTCAATTATTCTTTGGTGACTGTCATTAATCCAGTGATTTGGACAACTTTAGAAAAGTTGAAATTTTACCAAATCCAATCCATACTTCACACGGTGACAAGAGTTATCTATAAAAACATGAATTCATAAATTCATGACTAGCATGCTTTAAACACTCATAGCTTCCCACTGCCCAGAGACTCAGTGTGAAATCCCAGACCTTCATGATTTGGCCCCTGTAAACCTCACAAGCCTCACCTAGTCCCACTCTCTCTCTGCCCACTCCACTCCAGGAAGCTTGGCCTTCTCTCAGTCTCATGTTCTCTCCCATGTCATGGGAAGCTTAACTATGCTGTTCCTCAGCCTAGAACACACATCTTTTCAGGCAGTTGTTTCATCAATCTATTCATTCTTCAGACATCAGCTGGGACTTCACATCCTCAAAGGAGCCTTCTTTGACCCAGTCTAAGTCAGACATCCTGCTACATGTTCCAATAGCACCTTATATGTTTTCATAAAACTTTGCATTCTTAGGCTAGTTCAACATACACAAATCAATAAACGTAATCCATCACACAAACAGAACCAATGACAAAAACTACATGATTATCTCAATAGATGCAGAAAAGGTCTGCAATAAAATTCAACACCCTTTCATGCTAAAAACTCTCAATAAACTAGGCATCAATGAAACGTGTCTCAAAAATCATAAGAGCTATTTATGACAAACCCTCAGCCAATATCATACTGAATAGGCAAAAACTGGAAGCATTCACTTTGAAAACCGGCTCAAGACAAGGATGCCCTCTCTCACCATTCTTATTCAACATAGTATTGGAAGTTCTGGCCAGGGCAATCCGGCAAGAGAAAGCAATAAAGGGTATTCAAATAGGAAGAAAGGAAGTCAAATTGTCTCTATTTGCAGATGACATGATTTAGAAAACCCCATCATCTCAGCCCAAAATCTCCATAAGCTAATAAGCAACTTCAGCAAAGTCTCAGGCTACAAAATCAACGTGCAAAAATCACAAGCATTCCTATACACCAATAACAGACAAACAGAGAGCCAAATCATGAGTGAACTCCCATTCACAATTGCTACTAAAAGAACAAAATACCTAGGAATCCAACTTACAAGGGATGTGAAGGACCTCTTCAAGGAGAACTACAAACCACTACTCAAGGGAATAAGAGAGGACACAAACAAATGGAAAAACATTCCATGCTCATGGATAGGAAGAATCAATATCGTGAAAATGGCCATACTGCCCAAAGTAATTCATAGATTCAATGCTATCCCCATCAAACTACCAATGACTTTCTTCACAGAATTGGAAAAAACTACTTTCCAATTGAGAAACAAACTTCATATGGAACCAAAAAAGAGCCTGCATAGCCAAGACAATCCAGGGCAAGAAGAACAAAGCTGGAGGCATCATGTTACCTGACTTCAAACTATACTACAAGTCTACAGTAACCAAAACAGCATGGTACTGGTACCAAAACAGATATATAGGCCAATGGAACAGAACAGAGGCCTCAGAACACCAGACATCTACAGCCATCTGATCTTTGACAAACCTGACACGAACAAGCAATGGGGGAAAGATTCCCTATTTAATAAATGTGTTGGGAAAACTGACTAGCCATATGCAGAAAACTGAATCTAGACCCCTTCCTTACACGTTATACAAAAATCAAGTCAAGATGAATCAAAGACTTAAAGGTAAGACCTAGAATCATAAAAATCCTAGAAGAAAACTTGGGCAATACCATTCAGGACATAGGCATGGGCAAAGACTCATGTCTAAATCAGCAAAAGCAATGGCAATAAAAGCCAAAATTAACAAATGGGATCTAATTAAACTAAAGAGCTTCTGCATAGCCAAAGAAACTATCACCAGAGGGAACAGGCAACCTACAGAATGGGAGAAAATTTTTGCAATCTACCCATCTGACAAAGGGCTAATATCCAGAATCCACAAAGGACTTAAAGAAATTTACAATAACAAAAAACCCCAACAAAAAGTGGGCAACAGATATGAACAGACACTTCTCAAAAGAAGACACTTATGCAGCCAACAGACATATAAAAAATGCTCATCATCACTGGTCATTAGAGAAATGCAAATCAAAACCACAATGAGATACCATCTCATGCCAGTTACAATGGCAATCATTAAAAAGTCAGGAAACAACAGATGCTGGAGAGGTTGTGGAAAAATAGGAATGCTTTTACACTCTTGGTGGGAGTGTAAATAAGTTCAACCATTGTGGAAGACAGTGTGGCAATTCCTTAAAGATCTAGAACTAGAAATACCATTTGACCCAGCAATCCCATTACTGGATGTATACTCAAAGCAATATAAATCATTCTACGATAAAGACACATGCACATGTAAGTTTATTGTGGCACTATTCACAATAGCAAAGACTTGGAACCAACCCAAATGCCCATCAACGGTAGCCTGGATTAAGAAAATGTGGCACATATACGCCATGGAAGACTATGCAGCCATAAAGAAGGATGAGTTCATGTCCTTTTCAGGGACATAGATGAAGCTGGAAACCATCATTCTCAGAAAACTATCACAAGATCAGAAAACAAAACACCGCATGTTCTCACTCGTAAGTGGGAGTTGAACAGTGAGAACATATGGACACAGAGAGGGGAACATCACACACCGGGGCCTGTCGAGGGTGGGGGGCTAGGGGACGGATAACATTAGGAAAAATACCTAATGTAGGTGACAGGTTGAGGGGTACAGCAAACCACCATGGCACGTGTATACCTATGTAACAAAACTGCATGTTCTGCGCACATAACCCAGAACTTAAAAGTATAATAAAAAAAGAAAAAGAAAGAAAATTAGGATATAAAGGCAGAAAATAAAAGAAAAAACTTTGCATTCTTGGAACTATTAATTCATCATTTGTAATTATTTGTTTATCTTCTGAATTTTTTTTTCTTTGCCAGTAAATTCCATGATGACAGTGCCATTTTTGTTTCTCTTATCACTACAGCTCCAGCACTGCTTCTAGTACCTGGCATTTGGTACATATTCGATAAATATTTACTGACAATAAAGAACACTTCAAAAATTTACAAGTGTGTAATATATTCCTTAATGGCTAGTAATAGTTTTCAACTCACTTTCTCATAACTAAAAAATATGCTTAAATTTTCTTTTGTTCTGAAAGATTTTATGCTTTTTAATTCTTGAGCTGAATGGAATGTTCTGAATATATATGCTTTTATAGAGCCATCTAGTGCCCATTTTGTTTAGTGAAACTAAAAATGAAAACAGGAGGAAAAGTCCGCAATATCCTCAACAGTGAAGAATGCATAACCTCCATCTGGCAGCAGCAATTTAATACATCAACTGGTCTGTTGAATGACTTTTTTCCTGAGCTACTTCTGGCCTTCACTGTGTACACACCAGATTAGTCATTCTCGATTATGGTAACTAAAAATCTGATGAGAGTTTTATAGTTAACACGGTATATTGAACAAAGATGCTGCTACTTGCTCCCTCCTGAAACCCCACTACAATGACAATAAAGGAATAAAATATGCACAATGTGTAAAGATAAAGAGAACAGAGTAGGAAACAGCAGTAAATAAGAGATGTAACAAAATTTTTAGAACTTGGAAGAATGGGTAGTAACTGACATTGCCTTTAGAGAAAGCTGATAACTAAGGAAGACTGGAGGAAGCCAGTAAGAAGATGAATCCCCAAACATCTCAAAAGCTGAAGGCAAAATAGTTACAGCCCTTCTCAAGACTCTACTGTAGGATTTGTACTCCAGCAGAGCATAAACCAAGAAATAATGAAAACACGGATTCTCATAATGGAGAATCTCAAGATTCCATCTGGGAAACAAAGAAAGTAACCAGTAAAAATAGGAGCAGAAGGATTGAGAATGCTAAGAAATATCTAAAAATGACAACAAACAAACAAAACAGCTGCTTGGATATATGAACAAGAGATTGCAGTTCCATCAAAATATTTGGGAATTAATTAGTAAGAGGTACATGAAAGAAAAATAGAAAACAAAAAATACAAGAAAAAATAAATTTAATAAATTGCTCAGCTGAAAATGATATTTAAAAGGTGATAATGGTGTAAAAACAAAATATCAATTTAGTAAATTGAGATACAACTACTTTGGGAAGATGAGAAGAGAGAAAATAATGGAAGTGGTGGGTTCATGTAAAAGAGCTAAATCTCTTTAGTTAACAATTTTAATATCTAAACTGAAAATGTTTTAAAATGATAAAATTATATTTAGAAGCATGGAGACAAGCTCTGAAAATAACAGAAAATGGTTTCTTCTGGGAGGAAGAATCAGGAGTATGACTGCAGATAGATATTTCTTATTCTAAGTTTCAACTTTTAAAGGTATATAATTTTTAATAGGTATCATATATTTTTCTTTCTTCCCTGTTGTGCACTTCCACACTGAGCCGTGGTGCAAAGCAGCATGTTTTCAGATCCTATCTAAATGGTACTATTATTGATAACCTTATTTGGTCTCAACTGGAACTTTGATCACATAATATCGAAAACAAGAATTTTTCAATATTTTATCAGATGAGACATGCACAAAGGCACCTCATCCCTTCGCAAATAGTCCCCTCCCCTCCACTAGTTGCTTGAGTATGATGGCTGATTTGTCCTCTCTGGCTTGGGGGATATTTTGTAACGTCTGGCATCACGAAGCACTCCTCGTGAAAGCACCAGACATCAGTTGCCCAATTTTCTACCAGATTTTTCCCCAGTAACTGTTTTACACTTGGAACCAAAGTGTGATGCCACATTTCTGGCATTTTATAGTAGCCTGTGGGAACCATTCTAGTCAGCATTATATGGGCCAGTACTTTTGTGAGGACTGCCTCTCAGGTGTAATCAGTCAGCAGCTTGAGCATTTCTTTTAGCCTCAATGCTCTGCCTTGTTGTATGGATTCACACTTTTATCATAGTCACCTTCTTAGAAAGCATTAAAACATCCACAAATTCTTAAATTAGCTGATTATTTTTCACTGTTTTCACTGGGATTTCTGCAGAAGTTAATGAAAGAAAAACTCATTTTTTCAGTATTCCAAAAACATGGACCACTCCAAAGGCATACTACTCTCAGTATATGTCTTAACTCTATTATTACTTACTAGTTGGCAAAGCTCTGGTGAGCGTGATAAGTTCTGCCATCCAGGCAGATTTTACCTCTAGTAAGATGTCATATTCTAGGCAACAATCAGCTGAACGCATTGCTTATGCTCTTCATGTTTTGAGACCCCACAACCTAATTGGTGGGCTGCCTATAGTCTGAAAAATATGCATTTCCTAGTAGATAAAAGGTTTGAAGAGGAGATCTTTTCCACAGTCAGACTCTCACTAGATAAAACAAGGTAAGTGTGGGTAAAGTTTTCATAAGGTTTTTAATAAGTGACTGAAGGCAAAATGTATCCAAAGAATGCCATTCTGAGGAGAAAGCTTCTGAATTTCTTAGGTCCCAGGACTGTCTTAAAGAATGGGTTTAACAGGGCCTATACTTGACCTCTTCCCTATGAATTTACTATAGCAGAATCACAGCAAATAAGGAGAAGGATAGACAGAAAAAAAATAGTGTTATTACTTGCAAGGCAGTTTTCCAATAAGCAAAAACTTTTAAATCAGATTACATAATAACAGGATTCTTAAAAGAGATCTAATTTCTGAGGAAACAAAATAACCTTAGCATTTGGGAGCTCAACAAAAAGCAAATCATAGGTCAGACCCAAGGTGAAACATCTCATACTGCAGTGTGAGATAGCATAGCGCAAACAGGAGGTTCAAGGAACTTTGGTGAAGCACACTGTTTTTGAGTTGAGGGTCTTGAGTTGCTGCAATGAAGATTTCTTGAATGGATCTTGGTAGAACTTTCACATTGTTGAATATCCAAAAATATCACCAAAGTTTAATTAAGCAAAGCTGCATTTATTAGAATTTACTATGGTAAAGTAAAATTCCACTTCTACATTTTTAGAAATCAAGTATACAGAAAAGAAAGTGGTATGCTTCAAAGATCTTCAATTTGCTAACCTCTACCTTTAGTGTATCTCTCTCTCTCTCTCTCTCTCTCTCTCAACATACCTGGAGGTAAAGTCCTCTGGACATGTATGACTCTCTTTTAAATATGTTCTTGATTAGGAAAATGAGGTCTTTTGTGAATTCAGACCTGTGCATATCTGGTCACATAAAATTGCAGCAGACAAGGCAGCTATATCACACACTTGCAATGCTAAATGAAATACCAAGTGAGGCTCAGTTGCCCATGCTAGACACATATTCTTGTCATCTCTTGCTAGCCAGTAAATGGTGAAATAACAAATATGTGCATAACATGCCACCCAAGATACCTTACCTCTTTAGCTATAATAATATTTGCTTTATCTATCTGGGTGCTCCGGTATTAGGTGTGTGTGTGTGTGTGTGTGTGTGTGTGTAATACTGAAGCATAGTTATAACCTCTTGCTGAACTGATTCCTTTATCATTATCATTATGTAATGCCTTTCTAGCTTCTTTTATGTTTTTTGACTTAAAGTCTTTTTTGTTTGATATAAGCATGGCTACTCTTACTCACTTTTGATTTCTTTTTGTGTGGAATATCTTTTTCCTTCTATTCACTTTCAGTTTTTGTGTGTCTTTACAGGTGAAGTGAATTTCTCGTAGGCAGTATATAGTTAGGTCTTGTTTTTTATCCATTTAGACAGTCTATATATTTTAATTCAGGAACTTAAACTACTTACATTCAAGGTTGTTATTGATAAGTGAGGACTTACTCTTATCATTTTGTTAAATTTTTTTCTGGTTGTTTGTGTATCCTTTGTTTCTTCTTCTCTTTCTATTTATCTTTGTGGTTTAGTGATTTTCCGTAGTACTAAAGTTTGTTTCCTTTCTTTTTCTCATTTGTGTACCTGTTTTACCAGTGAGTTTTACTTCATGTGTTTTCATTATGGTAGATATTATCTTTTGTCTTTCAAATGTGTGACTCCTTTAACATTTCTTGTATAGACAGTCTAGTGGTAATGACAAGCTTGTGCTTTTCTGGGAAAGAATTTATTTCTTCTTCATTTCTGAAAGATAGATTTATCAGCTATAGTATTATTGCTTATGAATTTCTTTCTTTTAGCTTTTTGTATATATCACCTCATTCTCTTCTAGCCTATAAGTTTTCTGCTGAGAAATCTGTTTGTCTGAAGAGGATTCCCTTATACGTGACTTGATGCTTTTCTCTTGCTGCTTTTAGAATTCTCTCTCTGTCTTTTAATTTTAACAGTTTGCCTGTAACGTGCCTTGTAGAAAACTTTTTTTGGTTGAATCTATTTGGGAAGCTTTGAACTTTGTGTATCTGGAAGTCCATATCTCTCCCAAGACTAGGGAAAGTTTCAGCTATTATTTTGTTAAGTAGGTTTTCCATGCCTTTCCCACCTCTTCTGCTTCTGAAACTCCCACAACACAAAACTTTGTTTGCTTAATGGTGTCCCGCATGTCACATAGGCTTTCTTCATTCTTTTCATCCTTTTTTTATTTTTTTCTTTTTCGATGGTTATTTTTAAAAGACATGTTTTCACATTTAGAAATGCTTTCTTCTACTTGATCTAGTCTATTATTGAAGCTCTCAATTGGATTTTTTGTTTAATTCCTTGAATTATTCACTTCCAACATTTCTGTTTAGTTCTTTTTTATGATATCTATCTCTTTGTTGAATCTCTTTTTTAATTTTTAGATTTTTGTTATGTGTACATAGTAGTTGTATATATTTATGGGGTACACGAGATATATTGATATAGGCATACAATGTATAATAATCACATCAGGGTAAATAGGATATTCACCACCTCAAGCATTTATCATTTCTTTGTGTTATGAACATTCCAATTATACTGTTATTTTTAAATGTACAATAAATTGTCACCCTGTTGTGCTATCAAATACTAGATCTTATTCATTCTAACTTTATTTTTACACCCATTAACCACCCTCACTTTTCCTGCTGAATCTTATTAGATCATAAATTGTTTTCTTCATTTTGTTGATATTAAGATTATTATTTTGAATTCCATATCAGCCATTTCATACATTTCCTTTTCTTTGGGGCATGTTACTAGACAATTATTGTGTTCTTTTGGAGATGTTATGTTTCCTTCTTTTTTTTTTTTTTTTTTTTTGTTTCTTGTGGCCCTATGTTTATATCTGAACTTCTGGTGAAATAGTTACTTCTCCCAACTTTATGAAGTAGCTTTCATAATGAGAGACCTTTTCCTGTAAATGTGTCCTATGGTGTTGGTTAGGCAGGGTGCTTGGTTTTGTTTCTGGGTGGATGCAGTAGTGTGGTCTCTGTATGATTTCTTTGGCCATAACCAATAACAGCAGTGTCTGCAAATGCCTCGGTGGTGTAGGCTGTGGTTGCTTGTGGAGGCTATGATGTGGCTTTGTTGAGGATGAGGACACTGGGAAGGTAGATCCCTCAGGTCCCTGAGAGGCATGCACAGGTGTGCAATAGCTGTGCTGCTGGAAGGGATAGGGTTGTCAATGGTGGTAGTAGCAAGAACCAGGCAGACCAGTCCTTGGACCTCTGGGTGCCATGCAGGCGGATAGCAGCCCCACTGTTGAGGAAGGTAGCATTGCTGGTGGTGGCAGTAGTAAGCCCCATGTAGGCTGATCTTCAGGCTCCCATGTGGTTCTGCTGCTAAAGGAACAAAGTTACCTGGCAGTGGGGCAGCAGGCCTTGCCTGAGCTGGTTGTTGGGCCCTGGTGATCCCATCCCATCATTGAAGGGGGCAGGTTGCTGACAATGGTAAGCTGGCTGTGGGCAAGCCAGTTTTCACCCCAGGGTGGTTCCACTGCTGAAAGGGACAGAGTTGCTGGCGGTAAGGGCAGCAGGCCCCAGATGGGCAGCTCTCAGTCTCTGAGGAGATCACATACTGGTTCCCACTGTCTTGAGGGCAGCTTTCCTGCTGTGCTGGACCTCTTGTTCCCCAGAGTACAGGGCATGGTGTGGGCTTGGGTCCCAAGGTCATGGCTGCATCACTGGTGTCAAAACACTGCAGCCCTCTGGGTAGATGTGGTGTCATGTCAGTGGTGCCCCAGGGATATGGAGATGCAAGGGCTATTAGGTCCCTGGGCAGGATGCAGTCTTGTGTTTGCTTCCCTCTCAAAATGGCACCAGGCTGCAGTAACGTGTGTGTCAGCGAGTTGGGAGGACCCGGAGTAAATTTCCTCTGTGGAATAATATATAGTTTGTGGACTCCAGGCATCTCCCTATATTGTGTTCGGGGCCTACGGGACTATTGGGCTTTCTCATAACTAGGACTGCAGGAATCTGTAGTAAGAGTATGGATTGCTGAGGATCTCTTCCCTGCCTTCTTCCTGAATGAGTTCTTCCAGTTAATCCTGGCCATTTGTTTGCTTTGCTCTCTATGGTCCTATCCCAAGCCTCCATGCCTCAGAGAGTCTCTGTCACTTCCTTGCTAAATTCCAGTGTTCTCTAGACACTCTATTCAACGTGTGGTTATCTATTTGTTGTTTTGGTCCTTCTTTTTTAGGGAGCTTAGTGCTGAGCACCTTTAGTCAGCCATCTTGATCTAAGTATCAAAAACATCTGTACTGAATGCCTACTACATGCCAGGTATCAAAAACATCTGTATTGAATGCCTACTACATGCCAGGAACTGTTCTAGGAGTCAGAGACATAGCAGTAACAATCAGAAAAATGTCCCTGTCTTGACATGGCTGAAGCTGGAAGCCATCATCTTAAGTAAACTAACACAAGAATAGAAAACCAAATACCACATGTTTTCACTCATAAGTGGGAGTTGAACAATCAGAACATATGGACACAGGGAGGGGAACAACACACACTGGAGCCAGAAGGGGTGGGGGGTGGGTAGCAAGGGGAGGGAGAGCATCAGGACAAATAGCTAATGCATGTGGGGCTTAACAGGTTGGTAGGTGCAGCCAACCACCATGGCACATAGATACCTTTGTAACAAACCTGCACATTCTGCACATGTAACCCAAAACTTAAAGTAAAAAAAAATATTAATTAAAAAAAAGAAAATGTCCCTGTCTTCACAGAGCTTACATTCTAATAGAATCATAGAGCTAGACAACAAATAATTAAATAAATAAATAATATGTCCAAGGATGATACTTACTATAAGTATATATTGAGCAAGTTAAGGAAATAGAGTGGCTGTAGTAAGGCTACTTTATGTAGGTACTCAAGGAGAGTTTTCTGATTAGTGGCATTTAAGAAGCAATGTGAAGTGAGGGGAAATCAGGTATTGGGGGAAATGCCCTTCAGGAAGAAGTACATCATGGCTGTAAATTAGGATCATGCCTTGTGGCTCCAAAGATCAACAAGGAGGCCTTTGTGATTTGAGCAAAGTAAGTCAGGCAAAGAGAGAAAGGAGATGAGGTCAGTGAGAAAGCAAGAAAAGACTGAAGGCCAAATCATGCAAAGCTAACAGGCCATTGAAGATTTCTGCTATCACATTGAGTGTGATAGGATGACTTTTGAAGTTAATGTGATTTGACTTAAGTTTTTAAAATATCTCTTTGGCTGTTGTTTTGAAAACAGAATATAGAAAATCAAGATTGGAAGACAAAAGACCAATTAACAAACCAATTAGAATAATAATCAGTGGTGTCTTGAACCAGGGCAGTAACAGTGAGGGTATTAAGACAGAACTCAAAACTAAATGTATTTTGAAGCTAGAATAAATGTGGTATCTTGACAGGGTAGCTGTTGGGGATGATAGAAGAGAGTCATGCAGGATGATTTCAAGGCTTTAAGCCAACATAATAGAAAGGGTTGAGTTGCCATTAATTGAGATGAGAAGACTGCCAATGTACCATGTTGGGGACAAGATGAAGAGTCCAATTTTAACATCTTAAGAGGATGGAATTGTCACAGAGCAAACCCCAAAATTGAGGCTCAGCCCAGGAGGCCAAGTGGGTTGTTGGCTTTGCACAGGAAAGAATTCAAGAGTGAGACAACAGAGTAAAATGAAAGCAAGTTTATTAAGAAAAGAAAAGAGTAAAAAGTTGGCTACTCCATAGGCAGAGTAGCCCTCATGGGTTGTTGGCTGGCCATATTTATGGTTATTTCTTGATTATATGCAAAATATGGGGTAGATTATTCATCAGTTTTCTGGGAAAGAAGCAGGGAGTGGAACTGAGGGTTTCTGCCCTTTTAGACCATGTAACTTCCAAATGTTGCCATGGCATTTGCAAACTGTGGTGGCAATGGTAGGAGTTTCTTTTAGCAGACTTATGCATTATAATTAGTATATAATGAGCAGTGAGAACAACCAGAGTTAGCTTTTGTTGCCATCTTGATTCTGACTGGTTTCTGCTGGCTTCTTTATATCATTTTGTTTTATCAGCAGGGTTTTTGTAAACTGTGTCTTGAGAAACAAGTTTTGCTGAACTTGTCAGGCCTCTGAGCCCAAGCTAAGCCATCATATCCCCTGTGACCTGCATGTACACATCCAGATGGCCGGTTCCTGCCTTAACTGATGACATTCCACCACAAAAGAAATGAAAATGGCCTGTTCCTGCCTTAACTGATGACATTATCTTGTGAAATTCCTTCTCCTGGCTCATCCTGTCTCAAAAGCTCCCCTACTGAGCACCTTGTTACCCCTACTCCTGCCTGCCAGAGAACAACCCCCCTTTGACTGTAATTTTCCTTTACCTACCCAAATCTTATAAAACGGCCCCACCCCATCTCCCTTCGCTGACTCTCTTTTCAGACTCAGCCTGCCTGCACCCAGGTGAAATAAACAGCCTTGTTGCTCACACAAAGCCTGTTTGGTGGTCTCTTCACACGGACGCACATGAAATTTGGTGCCATGACTCAGACTGGGGGACCTCCCTTGGGAGATCAATCCCCTGTCCTCCTGCTCTTTGCTCCATGAGAAAGATCAACCTATGACCTCAGGTCCTCAGACCAACTAGCCCAAGAAATATCTCACCAATTTCAAATCCAGTAAGCAGCCCCTTTTTACTGTCTTCTCCAACCTCCCTCACTATCCCTCAGCCTCTTTCTCCTTTCAGTCTTGGTGCCACACTTCAATATCTCCCTTCTCTTAATTTTAGTTCCTTTCATTTTCTGGTAGAGACAAAGGAGACATGTTTTATCCGTGGACCCAAAACTCCAGCACTGGTCAAGGACTAGAGAAGGCAGCATTCCCTTGGTGTTTAATCATTGCAGGGATGCCTCTCTGATTATTCACCCAGGTTTCACAGGTGTCAGACCACGCAGGGATGCCTGCCTTGGTCCTTTGCCCTTAACGGCAAGTCCTGCTTTTCTGGGGGAGGGGCAAGAACCCCAACCCCTTCTCTCCATGTCTCTACCGCTTCTCCGCTTTTCTAGAGGAGGAGCAAGAACCCCTCAACCGCTTCTCCTTCACCCTTAGCAGCAAGTCCTGCTTTTCTGGGGGAGAGGCAAGAACCCCCCAACCCCTTCTCCTTCACCCTTAGCAGCAAGTACCGCTTTTCTAGGAGGCAAGAACCCCCGATCCCTTATTTCTGCATCCTGACCTCTTATCTCTGCGCCCCGACCCCTTATCTCTGCACCCCCGACCCCTTATTTCCATGCCCTGACCTTTTATCTCAGCACCCCAATCCCTTATTTCCACACCTCAACCTCTTATCTCTGCACCCTAACCCCTTATTTCCACACCCTGACCCCTTCTCTGCTTTTCTGGAGGGCAAGAACCCCCCACCCCTTCTCCGTGTCTCTACTCTCTTTTCTCTAGGCTTGCCTCCTTCACTATGGGCAAGCTTCCACCTTCCATTCGTCCTTCTTCTCCCTTAGCTTGTGGTCTCAAGAACTTAAAACCTCTTCAACTCACACCTGACCTAAAACCTAAATGCCTTATTTTCTTTTGCAATGCCACTTGACCCCAATACAAACTCAACAGGGTTCCAAATAGCCAGAAAAAGGCATTTTCAATTTTTCCATCCTACAAGATCTAAATAATTCTTGTCATAAAATAGGCAAGCGATCTGAGGTACCTGATGTCCAGGCATTCTTTTACACATCGGTCTCTACCTAGTCTCTGTTCCCAGTGCAACTCATCCCAAATCTTCCATCTTTCCCTCCCACCTGTCCCATTAGTCCCAACCCCAAGCATCACTGAGTCTTTCTAATCTTCCTTTTCTACAGACCCATCTGACCTCTCCCCTTCTCTCCAGGCCAACCCAGGTCCCAATTCTTCCTCAGCCTCTGCTCCCCCACCCTATAATCCTTTTATCACCTCCCCTCCTCACATCCGGTCCAGCTTACAGTTTCATTCCTCGACTAGCCTTCCCCCACCTGCCCAGCAATTTCCTCTTAAAAAGGTGGCTGGAGCTAAAGGCATAGTCAAGGTTAATACTCCTTTTTCTTTATCTGACCTCTTTCAAAATCAATTAGTGTTTAGACTCTTTTTCATCAAATATGAAAAACCCAGCCCAGTTCATGGCTCATTTGGCAGCAACCCTGAGACGCTTTACAGCCCTAGACCCTGAAAGTTCAGAAGGCAGTCTTATTCTCAATATGCATTTTATTTTTTTTACCCAATCTGCTCCCAACATGAAATAAAGCTCCAAAAATTAAATTCCGGCCCTTGAACCCCACAACAGGACTTAATTAAACTCACCTTCAAGATGTACAATAATAGAATAGAGGCAGCCAAGTAGCAATGTATTTCTGAGTTGCAATTCCTTGCCTCCACTGTGAGACAAACCCCAGCCACATCTCCAGCACACAAGAACTCCAAACGCCTGAACCGCAGCTGTCAGGGGTTCCTCCAGAACCTCCTCCCCCAGGAGCTCGCTACAAGTGCCAGAAATCTGGCCACTGGGCCAAGGAATGCCCACAGCCCAGGATTCCTCTTCAGCCGTGTCCATCTGTGTGGGACCCCACTGAAAATTGGACTGTTCAACTCACCTGGCAGCCACTTCCACAGCCTCTGGAACTCTGGCCCAAGGATCTCTGACTCCTTCCCAGATCTTCTCGGCTTAGCAGCTGAAGACTGACACTGCCCGATCACCTCAGAATCCTACAGGACCATCACAGACACTCTAAGTAACTCTCACAGTGGAGGGTAAGTCCATCCCCTTAATCAATACGGAGGCTACTCAGTCCACATTACCTTATTTTCAAGGGCCTGTTTCCCTTGCCTCCATAACTGTTGTAGGTATTGACAGCCAGGCTTCTAAACCTCTTAAAACTCCCCAGCTCTGGTGCCAACTTAGACAATACTCTTTTATGCACTCTTTTTTAATTATCCCCACCTGCCCAGTTCCCTTATTAGGCCGAGATATTTTAACCAAATTATCTGCTTCCCTGACTATTCCTGGACTACAGCTGCATCTCATTGCCACCCTTCTCCCCAACCCAAAGCCTCCTTTGCATCTTCCTCTCATATCTATAGACAGTCTACTTCCTGGCAACCATCACATCCCATTACCATCCCATTAAAACTAATCACCTCCCTTTCAAACCAAAACCTTAAAGCCTATAAACTCCCCTTACAATTCCCCCATTTTACCTGTCCTAAAACCAGAAAAGCCTTACAGGTTAGTTCAGGATCTGTGCCTTATCGACCAAATTGTTTTGCCTATCCACCCCATGGTACCAAATCCATATACTCTCCTATCCTCAAAACCTCCCTCAATAACCCATTATTCTGTTCTGGATCTCAAACATGCTTTCTTTACTGTCCCTTTGCACCCTTCATCCCAGCCTCTCTTCACTTTCACTTAGACTGACCCTGACACCCATCAGGCTCAGCAAATTACCTGGGCTGTACTGCTGCACGATTTCACAGACAGCCCCCATTACTTCAGTCAAGCCCAAATTTCATCCTCATCTGTTACCTATCTCGGCATAATTCTCCTAAAAACACACGTGCTCTCCCTGCTAATCATGTCCGACTAATCTCCCAAATCCCTTACAAAACAACAACTCCTTTCCTTCCTAGGCATGGTTAGTGCAGTCAGAATTCTTACACAAGGACCAGGACCGCACCCTGTAGGCTTTTTATCCAAACAACTTGACCTTACTGTTTGGCCTAGCCCTCAAGTCTGTGTGTGGTAGCTGCCACTGCCCTAATACTTTTAGAGGCCCTTAAAATCACAAACTATGCTCAACTCACTCTCTACAGTTCTCATAACTTCCAAAATCTATTTTCTTCCTCACACCTGACACATATACGTTCTGCTTCCCAGCTCTTTCAGCTGTACTCACTCTTTGTTGAGTCTCCCACATTATTCCGGATACCACACCTGACCCTCATGACTGCATCTCTCTGATCCACCTGACGTTCACCCCATTTCCCCACATTTCCTTCTTTCATGTTCTTCACCCTGAACACACTTGGTTTATTGATGGCAGTTCCACCAGGCCTAATCGCCACTTACCTGCAAAGGCAGGCTATGCTATATTATCTTCCACATCTATCATTGAGGCTACTGTTCTGCCCCCCTCCACTACCTCTCAGCAAGCTGAACTCATTGCCTTAAGTAAGCCCTCACTCTTGCAAAAGGACTAAACGTCAATATTTATACTGACTCTAAATATGTCTTCCATATCCTGCACCACCATACAAGAGGTTTCCTCACTACACAAGGGTCCTCTATCATTAATGCCTCTTTAATAAAAATGCTTCTCAAAGCTGCTTTACTTCCAAAGGAAGCTAGAGTCATTCACTGCAAAGGCCATCAAAGGGCATCAGATCCCATTGCTTAGGCTGATAAGATAGCTAAAAAAGCAGCTAGCATTCCAACTTGTATCCCTCACTTTCAGTTTTTCCCCTTCACATCGGTCACTCCCACCTACTCCCCCGCTGAAACTTCCACTTATCAATCTCTTCCCACACAAGGCAAATAGTTCTTAGACCAAGGAAAATATCTCCTTCCAGCCTCACAGGCCCATTCTATTCTGTTGTCATTTCATAACCTCTTGCATGTAGGTTACAAGCTGCTAGCCCATCTCTTAGAACCTCTCATTTCCTTTCCATCATGGAAGTCTATCCTCAAGGAGATCACTTCTCAGTGTTCCATCTGCTATTCAACTACCCCTCAGGGATTGTTCTGGCCCCCTCCCTTTCCTACACAAGCTCAAGGATTTGTCCCTGCCCAGGACTGGCAAATTGACTTTACTCATATGCCCCAAGTCAGAAAACTAAAATATCTCTTCATCTGGGTAGACACTTTCACTGGAAACGTAGAGGTCTTTCCCACAGGGTCTGAGAAGGCCACCACGGTCATTTCTTCCCTTCTGTTAGACATAATTCCTCAGTTTGGCCTTCCCACCTCTATACAGTCCAATAGCAGACTGGCCTTTATTAGTCAAATCAGCCAAGCATTTTTTCAGGCTCTTAGTACTCACTGAAACCTTTATATCCCTTACAGTTCTCAGTCTTCAAGAAAGGTAAAACGGACTAATGGTCTTTTAAAAACACACCTCACCAAGCTCAGCCACCAACTTAAAAAGGACTGGACAATACTTTTACCTCTTTCTCTTCTCAGAATTCAGGCCTGTCCTCGGAATGCTACAAGGTACAGCCCATTTGAGCTCCTGTATGGACGCTCCTTTTTATTAGACCCCAGTCTCATTCCAGACACCAGACCAACTTGGACTGTGCCCCAAAAAAACTTGTCATCCCTACTATCTTCTGTCTAGTCATACTCCCATTCACTGTTCTCAACTACTCATACATGCCCTGCTCGTGTTTACACTGCTGGTTTACACTGTTTCTCCAAGCCATCACAGCTGATATCTCCTAGTGCTATCCCCAAACTGCCACTCTTAACTCTTAAAGTAAATAATCTTTGCTGGCAGGACTATGCTGAATCACCTTAGGCACTCTCTGATTAAATGTCCTAGGTCCTCCCAATTCTTAGACCTTTAATACCTGTTTTTCTCCTCTCATTCCATTTTTCAGTTCATACAAAACCATATCCAGGCCATCACAAATAATTCTAAATGAAAAATGTTTCTTCTAACAACCCCACAACATCACCCCTTACCACAAAATCTTCCTTCAGCTTAATCTCTCCCACTCTAGGTTCCCACACCACCCCTGATCCCGCTCGAAGCAGCCCTGAGAAACATCGCCCATTATCTCTCTATACCACCCCCAAAAATTTTTGCCATCCCAACACTTTACCACTATTTCATTTTATTTTTCTTATTAATATAAGAAGACAGGAATGTCAGGCCTCTGAGCTCAAACTAAGCTATCATATCCCCTGTGACCTGCACGTACACATCCAGATGGCCGGTTCCTGCCTTAACTGATGACATTCCACTACAAAATAAGTGAAAATGGCCTGTTCCTGCCTTAACTGATGACATTATCTTGTGAAATTCCTTCTCTCCTGGCTCATCCTGGCTCAAAAGCTCCCCTACTGAGCACCTTGTTACCCCCACTCCTGCCCACCAGAGAACAACCCCCCTTTGACTGTAATTTTCCTTTAACTACCCAAATCTTATAAAACAGCCCACCCCATCTCCCTTCACTGACTCTCTTTTTGGACTCAGCCCGCCTGCACCCAGGTGAAATAAATAGCCTTGTTGCTCACACAAAGCCTGTTTGGTGGTCTCTTCTCACGGACGCTCATGAAAGAACTCCTGTCTCAGAATCAAAGACAAAAGTGGTGGAGATGTCATGAGACAGGAGCATGAATAGATAATTCAGCCACAGAAATGTGAAGGAAGGCAGAATACTTTGACCCAGGTGCTGGTTGGTAGGTATATTTGATACAGGAGCTTGAGAAATTCTCTATATTTAAGTAAATAAAGTTAAGAATGAGGATGGAGACAGAGATGTAACTTTTAGGATAGAGAAAAAGCAAGAAATAATCATTCTAGAGAGAGCAAGATAGAAGGACTAGACCAGCAGTTCTCAAAGGGTGTTCTGTGAACACCTGAGATGGAGACCCTTCCAGCGGAGGGCTGTCAAAAACTTTTCCTAATAGTACTATGATGTTATTTACCTTTTTCACTAATATTTTCGCAATGGTGAAATAAAGGGTAAAAAAAACTGCTTCTTAGCACAAATCAAGGAAATAGAGCCAAACTGTATTAGTGCTCATTGTATTTTTTCCCACCACGCACATGCAGGAAAAAAAAAAAAAAAAGTGCTGGTTTCATTTCAGAATGTTCTCTTTTTTGCCAGGCACGGTGGCTCACACCTGTAATGCCAGCACTCTGGGAGGCCGAGGCAGGTGGATCATCTGAGATCAGGAGTTTGACACCAGCCAAGACAACATGGTAAAAGCCCATCTCTACTAAAAATACAAAAATTAGCTGGGCCTGGTGGTAGGTGCCTGTAACCCCAGCTACTCAAGAGGCTGAAGCAGGAGAATCACTTGGACCCAGGAGGTGGAGGTTGCAGTGAGCCGAGATTGCACCACAGCACTCCAGCCTGGGTGATAGAGCAGCAGGACTCCATCTCAAAAAAAAAAAAAGAAAAAAATTTTTAATGTAAAAAAAGAGTTTATTTGGGCTGAATTTGAAGACTGCAACCTGGGAGACACAGAATCAGGTTGCCCTAAATATATGCTCCTTAAAATATTTTTGATGAAAGAATACAAAACATAAATTACATTAAATCTTGACTCTTTGAGTACCTACTTCTTAATGTTCTGTTTACAAAAGGGGAAGTATGTGTAAATCACCACTGATGCCATCCAGAAATACAATTATTTCTTGGAAAAAGGCTTTTGTACAGTTGTTGAGTTGCAGGCTGAACTGGACATTTTTTCCCTTGGACCATCATCTTAAATTAAAACAATGACAAAAACACTATGGTTATTCACACTTGAGTGTTAGGCATATCTGTTTCCAGTGATACCATCCATGCTTTTAAGTGAAAAGTAGGATGCTAGAGATTTTTATCTGCTGTAATGAGACCAATAGATTCACAATACTTAATGATTTTTTCAAGAGCTCAGTGGTCATACTGATGTATGTGATTTTTTTAATATTGGGTCAATGATGAAAAGATCATCAGAAATCACTGAACCCACATTTTCTAAACTAAGAATATATAATGTACAAAATCATGTATGGGTCGATTCATTCAATATGCAAGACAGGCCATTGAATTTTGATATTACAATATGTGAAAAGTTCATTAAAATGATTTGCAATGCTGTTTTGCAACTAACGTTTAAGAAACAATTACATGTTGAGTTTTGACATATGTACTTACATTTCAAGAAAGAAATCCACAGTTATCTTAAAAGGCTATTAAAATGTTCTTTGTTTTTTTTCCAAATATGCATCTGTGTAAGAATGGATTTTCTCCATATACTTAGTCACGACATAGAACAACAAATTAAATACAAAAGCAAATATGAGAATTCAGCTATTATACCAGATATTAGAGATATGTGAAAAAAATGCAAAACAATGCCATTCTTCTCACTATATCTTTGTTTTAGAAAATGCAGTTCTTTCATTAAATATAATTTATTTATAATATGTAATGTGTTTCTTTTGTCACTTTAAATGAATTATTACATTATATTTTAATGTCTTAGTTTTAATTTCCATTATGGAAAATATTAATAGATGTAACCCACTTAAGCAAAAGCTCTTTGGAGGCCTCCATAATTTTTAAGACTATAAAAGATTCTTGGAAAACTTAAGAAAATTGAGAATTGCTAGACTTGAGAAATACTATATGATAGTAAAAATTTATAAGTACTACTTAATATTTTTGCTTTGGTAAAAAAAGATATTTAGATTCTCTTTTAACGTACTTAACATTAATAATATACCTGATTATACATAATTATAGGAATTCAGTAGTGAAGAATGTGAATAACCTAAAGATTCACATTGCAATTAAAGATTATCTAGACCATTTCCCGCATGACACTGAAACTTTTTATTCAAAGTTTTACTTCAACTTAGAGCTATTAAATTATTTTTTATACTCAAAGTTTGCATGTCCAGACTAGTAACCTTGACTATTGTAATCTATATTTTCAGTTTTAAAACTGCCACATAAGTCTTGACCATTTGTAAGGCAACGTGGTTGAACAAAGATACCCAGCATAATCAATTCATGTCTCAGGCTTTCTGCCCCGTCCTAGTTAGTGCTAACAAAGTTCTTACACAAGGTGGCTGTTGGGCTTTCTGTGGGACTTCCCAGGCACACCTTATGTAGATATGAGACATTATGTTTGTAGTTTCAAACCGGCCAGACCCAGTGCCTCTTTTATAATGGATATTGTGTAATGTTTCTTTATTATCTTGACATAAAATACATTGGTAAGTTAGCCTACCTACACAACTAAATTAAAAATGAACAAGCATATAATTTATAATAGTAAAATAAAACAGAATAAAAGTAATTTATAATAAAAATAACACACAATTCAATACGTGAATGTGAATGATCAGTATGACTCAATAGAAGATAAACCAAACTTACCAGATCCTTGCACCTGCAATAATTAAGTACCTCACAATAAGTCTGGATTGAAAACAAGTAAGATTAAAAGTCATACTGTATGAGAAGTAAGGCTAATGAAAGAGGAGAGGTAGAGACAGATATTAGAATAAAAGTTAGCATTTGAAAAGTAATAAGAGACTATGCTCATTTGTATATAATCGTATAAAATAAGAGAAAGAAGTAAATGATCTTAGTCAAATGGAAATAACACGCCAATATAAGTTACATTATTTCAAAGTGGAGAAAATAAGGAAGTGTGATATCTTATGTGTGAGCTGGGTCTTATTTATAAGTGAGGTATCAAAATACTTTCCTTGATGGGATATCAGATAGGTGATGAGTAGGTATCACAGAACACCTCTTTCCAACCTGGAAAATTTGCTACATGTCAAAGCAAATATTGAGTCTAGTCCTTATAACAATGTTGGAGACAATATTTTATGGGGCAGAGAGAATGAAAAAAATAAAGATTACAAGAGTCTTTAGGGAAGCCTTCCGAGAGAAGAGAGGAGATGAGATCGGTACTAAAATTTGAGTAACAAGTAGGTATTTGTGAGGATGACAACGTAGAAAGTAAATAGTCTGTCAGACAGACCAACATGGACAGCAGCAGTGAAGAGTGAGAAGCACATCTCTTCAGCAAGGCCAGCAAGAAAGTTGTGTGTGGGAAAGTCATGGGACGTACCTCGAGAAAATTAGACCAAGAACAGATTGTAAAGGGTTGTGTGCTAAGAACCTGGATGTTATTCTATAGGCCAGGAGTTGGCAAACCAAAACATAGTGCATGAGTGTTAAGAAAATGTCAGTTTCAACGTATCTGTAGCATTGGTTAGTGTAACTTAAAAACATCCACAATGTATTATAATTTTTAAAATCGAATAAAATGTGAATCTATTTTGCTATTACTGACATTGGACACATTTCTCAGTTTATTTCATAGTTCTAGTTCCGTTTTCAAAGTATCAGTCAATTTTTATTCCCATTAGCCTATGAGAATTTTAATATTCTTATCAATTTTATGTGCTATTCATTTAATCAAGGAATTAATTATCTGTATGTACTTAAAACATTTTTCTTAAAGGTTATTTGCCTTTTAATTTGCATATTTTTCTTTTTAGTCTACTTCAACTACCTCAATATCCTTAATTAAACAAGGCAGGAATTAAACAAACCAATAAAAGACTTTTTATTAAATATGATTTATGTTTTTTAATGTAGTCAAATTTATTCATCTGTTTCTTTATGATTTCCTTTATCTATCTGACATGGCAGACACTAAGAAAAATCTTCCACATTAACTTGGAACCCCTTGATAGCACTATGTAATGATTTTCCTTCCCATAGAGAACAGACTAAATTTTATTCAGAATGTAATAAGCCCCAAGTAAATTACTGAGTGGTATTTAATATCCTGATCTAAAGTTGGGATTTAGATTTTATTTTCATATCCAAATATTTTTACACTACTTGCCAAAAGTAGGTCATGCCAGATGAGAAAGATCCCTATCTCTTTTGAAATGAGATACTCATTCAAAACATCTTCCAACTACTCTCATAAGTTAGAAATTTTAGGTCACATATAAAAAAATGAATTAAACAGTGTTCTGGAGGAATTCATTGTTCTACCATGGTAATCAGAAACTTGAGCAACTGAAATCCTTTTTAATTAAGCCTTGCTATGAACACGTGTGTGTATATATATATATATAGAAAATATATCAATATTTATTTTTATCTTTTGATTAGTGTTAAATAAATAAAATTCTTCCTTAATGATTCATTCTAAACCATAATTGTCATTGCACAATTCTACTGATGTAAATGTTAAATGTACCTGGGTGACAGGAGCAAAACTCCGTCTCAAAAAAAGAAAAAAAGAATAGATTGTGGGCTGATTCTCAAAATTCACCTTAGAGTTGTTAGTTTTTTAAAGCATATTCCTTATATAAGTTGCTTACTTGTCACAATACCTTTCTCTGTAAGTAAAAGTTGAGGGGAAAAATGTTGCTTGAGAGTTGACTAGAGTCAGCTGAACTCTAGTTTAAAGCTGACTTTTTATTATTAGTCTTTTAAAATATCTGCAAAATAAATTGTATTATATAAAGTAGAATTAGATCAATATTGCCATTGGATGTATCTTCAAAGCTCCCTACCAAAAATCATTAAGAAAACTTAACAATAAGAACAGTAAAGAAAGCGACCTCACAGCTGCAATTCACATGCATGAAGTTGATTTCAAGCTCAGCATGTGTTGTTTGAGTATTGCGTAAGGAAAACAATCAAATTTCAACAGATATAAAAAGTCATAAATTATGAAGAAACGGTGTGGGTTTTGAAGAATAAAAGTTATATAATATGACATAAGGAGGGTGGAGGAGCACAGCTGGTAGCTAGGTGAAGAGGTAAGGAGTTAGGAAGGGCCCAAAGAACCACAGCATCCTTGAAACATGTCCAGCACAATTGTGGCCAATATTGTGCTGCAACCATCTGCTTTTCTGTCTCTTGGTTTCTCCTCTTCATGCTTTCTCTTCCCCAGCATCCCCTATTTGTCTCAAAACTTCATTGCTTTTTCACAAAGTTAGAGTCAGCTTTAGAGAATAACAGGGGTTGAAGGGAGGAGGCAGGTGTATACTCCCAAGTTTTCTTACCATATCCCTTTTCTCAAAGAAAGTGTAGAACAAAGAAGCAAACACGTGGATCTCAGTGACTTTCCCTTCAGCAAGACCAGCGGACCTATCAGATTGAAGATTTGCACTCCTGTGTTTAAAATCCAGTTAGGTTCTTCAAGCAAACAAAAAATAAATGAGGTTGATGCTTTGTAACAATATCTGCAGCAGTTTTTTTCATAGTGGGAGAGGCATGTGATTTGAAGTATACAATACTATTACAAAATTTCAAGCAAAAAGATAAGGCCTTGGAGTGGGACAATGACAAACAAGAACAAATAAGACAAAGAAGGGGAACTCATACAAGTTTCAAAGTGTTAAGACAAATTCTCATGTAGGAAGAGTAATGACTGGTATTAAACCAGCTGTCTCAAAGATAAAGAGTATGGCCATTTTCTATAAAAACATAGATACCACCTTTATGTTTACATATAGCTTATACCACATAATAATATAAGCAACAAGAACTAAGTTCCTTTAAGATATATCACATATTGTAAATATGTATAAAATATTATTTGTTAAACACTGAAAAGTAGACAGTACCTAAAAACAATAGTGGCTTGATATCAACAAGACTGATCAAATGTTCATCTTGACATGACTTAGGCTTGCTTGCTCTAAACTCTATGTGAACTTCCTTCACCATCAGCTCCATCTCAGGTTCAGACCTCACCCCTCTCCCATGCTCCCATGCACTCACATGCCTGACTACAGACATTTCCTACCTCAACTTTCTTGTTATTGCAATGTTTGACTCAGTTCCTTAAATTTCAAGACCACCCCTAGCAGTTTTCCATACTCTCCTCTTTACATACCCACCTATCCCTCAGTCTCTGCATATAAAGGCTTTCCCTACCCACTCCTTCCTTGAAATGTTTCTGGCTTAGGTTTTGAGCCCTGTTACAATAGTCTTCTATTGCAATTACCCCTTAATGAAAGTCTTTCTTTTCTAATGCCTAGACTTCCTCTCTTTCACTGACCATACAAAATTCTGTAACTAATCTAATCCTGGCTTAGGAAGATACTGTGTAACTCTGAGCATAAAAAAACTCCACCTCTTGAGACCTCTCAATTTCCCATCTAACAAAATCGTATTTGCATGGGGATTAATGGTCCCTGACGCCCTCTCTTGCACCATGGCTGTATGAGTCGAGGATACCAGTTGTTCCTGGAAGAAGAAATGACTAATCACACATCAGTCAGGTTTTACTGCTTTGCTTGTTTCTGGCTGTGTAAACCCTGACATTTTATCCCCTTACACTCTCTACTAAGCTCATTATCCATCTCCTGGGGAGCCTGAGCTTCTAGCTCATGGAACACAGCGTCATTGTACACAAACAAAATGTTGGCATGCACAGGGGAGTAAACAGATGAGGTGACTCAAGGATGGAGTCAAGCAGCCTGGAAGCTACGGCAGCCCCCAGCTCCCTCCAGGTCCTCACATAGAGATCAATATTTTTCCCACTTCTGAATCCCATTCACAGGACACACCAGTGTGTTCTGGAACAAACATCAGGAAGCTCAGCCCTAAGGAGTTTTCGAATGTTGGATTCTGTCCTAGACATTTAAGTATACCAGAGCAGGTCTGGACAATCACAATTGCCTTGACTGGACTCTCTGGGATTATTTCCCCAAAGCTTAGAACCTCCGTGACATAATCAACTTTCTCCAGATCTTCTAGTAAGCTTAAATATCCTGGGAGATGTAAATTCAGTGAGGACCCTATTTCCTCTTTCCCTCAGCTTCTTTTTCAAGCAAAACTGAAAAAAAAATAAAAATAGAATAACTCTCTATTCAGAATATAACTGTGGTTCCGAGGATAGAGATTCCCATATTTGTAAACAGAGAAATTTGGGTCCTGTGGTTAGACAGTTGATTGATCTGTAAGCTACAGTTTCTTCACCTATAAATAAGAGGGGAGCAATAATGCCTACTTCATGGTGTCATTTAATGGATTAAATGACATAATACATGCAAAGTGTTTAGTAGAGGTATGTTCCATAAGAATAGGAAGACTTCAATAAATTTATTTCCAGCTTCAATAGCTAATTCTTACACTGCTTCCTAGATTTCTGTTGTCTTTCTTAACGATGAAACTTGTGCAGACAACATTTGATAGCACAGCCACTTAGAAAAACATTACTCAAATGTAAAGATTCCATGTTGCATCATGCTGACTGAGATTCACATGTCAAGATTTATTCACTGCTTCATATAAACCAGGCTCTTTACCAAACACCTTCTTATATTCATTCCATTTATTCCTCACCACAAATCTGTGTGGGTTATTTTTATCTCATTTATAGAAAGAGAAACTCAAAGCCAGACATGTTAAGAGACATACACAAGATCACAAAGCTAATAAGGTGAAATGACATGTCTCAGTGCCTTTTACCAGAGATTGTAAAGCTAGCAAGAGTCAAGAAAGAATTTTCTCCATGTTTCTCTTTGCCAAAGGCAGAAGGGTCTCCTGCCTGGGCACTGAAGTCTGCCACCTGCAGAAACATTTGAACGGTAATATAATTAAGCCTTCCCTTTGTACTCACAGTTTGGTGCAATTTTTTAATTGATAAACTTTATTTTTAGAGCAACTTTAGGTTCACAGCAAAATTGATTTGGAAAGTACAGAGTTCACATATATCTCCTGTTCCCACAGAAGCACAATCTCTTCCACTATCAGCATCACACACAAGAATAGTACATTAGTTACATCTGATGAACCTATATTGACACATCATTATTACCCAAAGCCCATAGTTTATATTAGATTCCACTTTTGATGTTGTACATTATATGGGTTTGGACAAATGTACAATGACATCTATTCACTACTGTAGTATGATACAGAATGGTTTTACCGCCCTAAAAAAAAATCCTCTGTTCTCTGTCTATTCATCCCTCTCTCCCACCTATCCACTGGCAACTACTAATCATTTTATTGTCTTCATGGTTTTGCCATACCAGAACGTCATGTATTTGGAATCATACAGTGTGTAGCCTTTTTAGATAGTTTCTTTCAGAAATGTTCATTTAAGCTTCTTCCATGTCTTTTTATGGTTTGATAGGCTCACTTCTTTATAGCACTGAATAATATTCCATTATATAGCTGTACCATGGTTTATAGATCCATTCCTATTGAAAGGCATCTTGATTGCCTCCAAGTTTGGGCCATAATGAAGAAACTGCAATAAATATCCATGTGCAGGTTTTTGTGTGGATATGTTTTCAAATCCTTTGAGTATATACCAAAAAGTGTGATTGCTGGATCATATGGTAAGAATATGGCTCATTTTGTAAGAAACTGCCAACTGTCTTCCAAGGTGGCTGTATCATTTTAAATTTCCAACACCAATAAATGATGAGAGTTCCTGTTGCTATATATTCTAGCCTGCAAATGGTGTCTTCAGTGTTCTTGATTCTGACCATTCTAAGTGTATAGTGGCATCTCACTGTTTTAATTTGCAATTCCCTAATAATATAATGTTGAATATTTTTATATGCTTACTTGTGATCTATCTTTTTTTTTTTTTTTTTTTGAGACAGAGTTTCACTCTTGTTCCCCAGGCTGGAGTGCAATGGCATGATCTCGGCTCACCATAACCTCCACCTCCAGGTTCAAGCAATTCTCCTGCCTCAGCCTTCCTTACAGGCATGCGCCACCATGCCCGGCCAATTTTGTATTTTTAGTAGAGATGGGGTTTCTCCATGTTGGTCAGGCTGGTCTCAAACTCCCAACCTCAGGTGATCCGCCCACCTCGGCCTCCCAAAGTGCTGAGATTACAGACGTGAGCCACCATGCCCAGCCTGTCTATCTTCTTTTCTTAGTTCAAGTCTTTTGCTCATTTTAACAAGTTGCTCATTTTCCTATTGCTGAGTTTTAAGAGTTCTTTGTTTATTTTGGCTAACAGTCCTGTATGTCCTTTGCAAATATATTCTCACAGTCTATAATTTGTCTACTCATTTTCTAGAATGAGTTAGAAAAAATTCCCTCTGCTTCTATCTTCCAAGAGATTGTAGATAGTTAGTAAAATCTCTTTTTTAAATATTTGGTAGAATTCACCAATGAACCTATCTGGGCCTGGGGCATTCTATTTTGCAAAGTTACAATTGATTCAATTTCTTTAATAAACATAGACCTATCCAGACTGCCTATTTCTTCTTGTGTGAGCTTTGACAGATTGTCTTTCAAGAAATTGCTCCATTTATTTCATCTAGGTTATCAAATATGTGGCCAGAGAGTTGTTCATGATATTCCTATGTTATCCTTTTTCTGTCTATGGGATCAATATGATGGCCTCTCTTTCATTTCTAATGTTAGTAAACCCTCTCTCTTTTTCTCTTAGCCTGATTGGAGGTTTATTGACTTTAATGATATTTCCAAAGAATCAGCTTTTGGTTTTGTTAATTTTCTCTATTAATTTCCTGTTTTCAACTTCATTGTTTCCTGCTCTAATATATATACATATATATATGTGTGTGTGTATATATATATATGTGTGTGTGTATACGTGAAATATATATCAGATAAATAAATAAATAAATACTATATATATTTTTGTTGTTGTTGTTGTTTTTGAGATGGAGTCTCCCTCTGTCAACCCAGGTTGGAGTGCAGTGGTATAATCTTGGCTCACTGCAAACTCTGCCTCCCAGGTTCAAGCAATTCTTCTGCCTCAGCCTCCCTAGTAGCTGGGATTACAGGCACCTACCACCAAGCCCAGCTAATTTTTGTATTTTTAGTAGAGATGGGGTTTCACCATGTTGGCTAGGCTGGTCTCAAACTCCTGACCTCAGGTAATCCACCATCCTTGGACTTCCAAAGTGCTGGGATTATCGATGTGAGCCACCACACCCGGCCCGTTTCCTGCTCTAATTTTTATTATTTTTTTTCTACTTACTTTGGACTTAATTTATTCTACTTTTCTAGCTTTCTATAGTGGAAGCTTAGATTGATTTTAGATCTTTCTTTTTTCTAACAAATGCATACAGTGCTATAAATTTTCCTCTAAGTATTGCTTTCTCTGTATCCCATATTTTAATAACTTGTATTTTCATTTTCATTTAGTTCAAAATATTTTTAATTCATCTTGAGATTTCTTCTTTCACCCATGTGTTATTTATAAGAATGTTGCTTAATCTCCAAATATGTGGGGATTTTTCCAGCTATCTTTCTGTTATTATTAATTTCATTATTGTCTGAGACTAGACATTGTATGAATTCTGTTCTTTAAAAATTTTTAAGATGTGTTTTATGGTCCAGAATGTGGTCTACCTTGGTGAATGTCCCATCTGAAAAATAATATATATTCTGCTGTTCTTGGATGAAGGACTCTACAGATGGAATTATATCCAGTGGGTTTGTAGTGCTTTTGAGTTTAACCATGTCCTTACTGATTTTCTGCTGGGTGCATCATTCTTTCTAATAGACTGGTGCTAAAGTCTCCAGTTATATTAGCGAAGTTATTTATTTCTCCTTGCAGTTCTGGGAGTTTTTGCCTCAAAAATTTTGATCCCCTATTGTTAGGTACATATACATTAAGGATTCTTATGTCATCTTTGACTATTGAAATCTTTATCATTATGTAATGCTCTCTTTATCCCCGTTAACTTTTCCTGCAGTGATGTCTACTCTGTCTAAAATTAAAGTAACTACTCCTACCTTCTTATGATTAGTGTTAGCACGGTATTATTTTCTCCATGAATTTACTCTTAATCTATATGTAGCTCTATATTTAAAGCGGATTTCTTGTAAACAACATATATTTAGGTCTTGTTTTTTGATCCACTCTGATAATCTCTGTCCTTTAATTGGTGCATTTAGACCATTGATGTGCAAAGGGACTGTTGATACAGTTAGATTAATAGCTACCGTATTTGTTATTGCTTTCTATTTGTTGCCCTTGTTTTTCGCTCCTGTTTTTGTATTGCACAGTTGTTCTGCCTTTTGTGGTTTTAATTTAGCATTATATGATTCCATTTTTCTCCCTTGTTAGCACGTTGATTATACTTCTTTTTCTACTTTTTTAGTGGTTGCCCTAGAGTTTGCAATGTCCATTTACAACTAATCCAAGTCCACTTTCAAATACTACTGTACCACTTCGCAGATAGTGCAAATGCCTAACAATAACAAAATATTCCTAATTCTTCCCTCCCACCCATAGTATCATTGCTATCATTCATTTCACTCATGCATAAGCATATACAGAATGTGTATATTTTTTCAAATACATTGTTTCTATTATTATTTTGAATAATGTTGTCTGTCAGGCCAATTAAAGATAAGAAAAGTAAGCTTTCATTTTACCTTTACTTATTCCTTCTCTGACACTTTTTCTTTCCATATGTAGATTTGAGTTTCTGAACTATATTATTTTCCTTCTCTCTGAAGAACTTTTGTTTTAACATATCTTGCAAGGCAGGTTTACTGGCAACAAATTCCCTCAATTTTTCTATGTCTGAGAAAACCTTTATTTCTGCTTCAATTTTAAAGAGTAATTTCATAAGGCATAGCAGTATAGATTGGTGGTTTCTTTCACTCAGTGATTTAAATATGTTACTCCATTTTCTTCTTGCTTGCATGGTTTCTGAGGAGAAGGCAAATGTGCTTCTTATCCTTGCTCCTATATAGATAGAGGTAAGGTGTTTTTTTCCTCTGGATTCTTTCAATATATTTTCTTTATTTTTGATTTTCTGTAGTTTGAAAATGATGTGCTTAGATATAGTTTTTTGGCATTTATACTGCCTGATGTTCTCTGAGCTTTCTGCACCTGTGTTTTGGAGTCTAAAAATATTTGAGAAGATTCTCAGCCATTACTTCTTGAAATATTTCTTCTGTTCCTTCCTCTCTGTCTTCTTTTTCTAGTATTCCCATCATGCATATGTTATACCTTTTGTAGTTAGCCCACAGTTCTTGGATATTCTGGGTTTTTTCTTTTTTCAGTCCTTTTTCTTTGGTCTTCAGTTTTGGAAGTTTGTACTGTTATAGCCTCAAATTTAGAGATTTTTTTTTTCACTATGGTCAGTCTACTAATAAGCCCATCATCAAAGGCATTCTTCATTTCTACCATAATGATTTTGATCTCTAATATTTCTTTTTGATTCTTTCTTAGAATTTCCATCTTTCTGCTTACATTACCCATCTGTTATCGGATATTGTCTACTATTTCCATTAAAGCCTTTAGCATATTAATCATAGTTATTTTCAAATTTATGATCTGATCATTCCAACGTTCCTGCCATATCTGGGTCTGGTTCTGGTTCTGATGCTTGTTCAGTCTTTTCAAACTGTGTTATTTGCCTTTAAATATGCCTTATTTTTTGTTGCTAGGCTGATACAATGTACTGGGTTAGAGAAACTGCAGTAAATACGTCTTTAGTAATGTAGTGGTAAGGTACAGGTAGAGAAGAAGTATTCCACAATCCTGTGATAAGATCTCAGTCTTTTGATGAGTCTATACTCTGGACTGTGAACGTAGCAAGTGCTTCTCAGCTTTTTCCCCGTTAGGTAGAGCAAGATGGATGGAGGGGCCTGGAGTTGAGTATTTCCCTTCCTATAGAAAGATGAGGCTCTGACATAAGCCTAGTAGGTCAAGCTCTGGTAAAATAGTTTCTCCTGCAGGAAAGCCTTGTTAAGAAGAATAAAATGCTTTAGCATATTTCAGAATGGTTCATTTTTCCCTCCTCGTGACGGATTCATGTGTGGATTTTTCTCTGCTATTCACTGTGAGGACCTGGTAGAGCTCCTGGTGGTAAAACTCACCAAAATGTGAGGGCCTCCCTTACGACTAGAGTTTCTATGTCCCCCCAGAGTTTTTATCTCTCAGTCTTGTCCACACTGAACCTCCGTACTTCATCAATTATAGTTTAGGTTTTCCTACCCTGATACTTGTTCCAGAGGAAGTTTCTACTGCACAACCACTGACTGTCCTCACCCTTCTTATTGATCTATGTAAATAAGGAAAATATTTCAAAACAATTATGTAATAATCCTCATTTTTTCCTTTAAAAACCTTTGTCTTTCTTTGCCTCCCTGAATGTGTACATAGTTTATTATGGCATGAGTATTCCCACTGCAATGCTTTATTCCAAAATAAATACATTTTCTTTTAGAGAGCCTGTTTGTTATTTAGGTTGACAAAAATCAGAAGAATATATCTGAATATATGTGAACATCATATAAATATAATATTAATAAAACTGTGTTTCATGCTAATGCAGTTTGATTTTCAAAATTTGATTGCAATAACCTTTTATTTATTTTACATTTATCTTAATAATTGTGTCTTATGATAGCTATCATATAAAGTGGAAGAAGAGATAGTAAAGGAAAAAATTATAGAATTTTTTTTTTTTTTTTGAAATGGAGTTTCACTCTTGTTGCCCAGGCTGGAGTGCAATGGTGTGATCTCGGCTCACCACAACCTCTGCCTCCTGGGTTCTAGTGATTCTCGTGCCTCAGCCTCCCAAGTAGCTGGTATTACAGGCACCTGCCACCACACCCAGCTAATTTTTGTATTTTTAGTAGAGACGGGGTTTCTCCATGTTGATCAGGCTGGTCTCAAACTCCTGACCTCAGGTGATCCACCCACCTCAGCCTCCCAAAGTGCTGGGATTACAGGCATGAGCCACCAAGCCCAGCCAAAATTATAGAATTTTAGAAACAAAATACCACATACTATTTATAGTTCCAATCTTTCATCAGGATGCTAGTTCCAAGATTTATCACAGGTTGAGGAGGAAAAAAAAGCTTTTTGAGAAAAAAGAAAATAGAGGAAAAGCACTGTAGACTATTTCCAAGGAGCTTTGCTTTTAACTATAACAGGTATCGAGATTTTCAGAACACTATTCTCACAGTCAAGATTGAAGTCTATTTATCCAGTTGCAATAACCTGTACCGACAGATCATGCTAACTTTAGCGCTTGTGAGAGAAGGGAGAATGAGGCTACCAATACACTTATTCTTGCAGTTGGACTTGGGTGCTCCAGCAGTCCTAATCAGTGCCTGCACAGGAGAGGCACTGCTGAGGCTGGATAAATAAAGGACCCACGAAAAAGTTGCCATTAAGAAAACAAACCAGTTTTCAATCACTGAATTGTGTCTTGACTTTTTGTACCCTTTTCAGATTTCTTTATAAGTAAAATCATAAATATGTAAAAGAAATACATTTATAAACATTAAATTTTTAATTTCAATTCATTTAAGTGAATAGCTGAGTGACTAAACAAAAAAAAACTTTTGGTACTCACAAGACTTCTGACACCAAATGTGTGGGTTTTCTACCAAAGATTCCAGTTCTCCACAGAGACCAACTGGGTATCTGATAATTTAATTCAATTCTCACACTAACTACCTGGAGTTAGCACAGAGCCCACACACTAAGGGCTCAGTCCCACAAAACTGCCCACTACCATCAGATGCCAAGCATATGTATTACAATAGATTCCCAGGTTGACAACACTTTTGTCCAGCTTGGCTACAAATCAAGAGTTTTCACAAACCCTTCGTCAATAATTTGCTATAATTGCTCAAAGAACTCAGGAAAACACTTTACTTGCAATTACCAGTTTATTGTAAAGGCTATTATAAAGGATACATATGAACAACCAGATGAAGGGGTACATAGGGTGAGGTCTGGAAGAGTCCTGAGCATCAGAGCTTCTGTCCCCATAGAGTTTGAGGTGCACTGTGCCCCCAATATGTGAATGTATTCACCAACCCAGAAGCTCTCCGAACCCCATAGTGTAGGATTTTTATAAAGGCCCCATTAAATAGGTATGATGGATCAAATCATTGATCATTGGTGATTAATTCAATCTCCTGCCCTTCTGCCCTCCCTGGAATTGGTGTTAAAAGTTCTAATCCTCTAATCACGTGGTTGGTTATCCTGGCAACCAGCCCCCATCCTCCAAGAGTCACCGCACTGGCATAAATTCAGGGGTGGTTGAAAGGCACTTATTATAAATAACAAAATATATGCTCCTTTTATGTGTATCATTCAGGAAATTCCAAGAGTTTTAGGAGCTGTATGCCAGGGACCAGGGGCAAAGACTGAATATATATTTTTTGTTATATCACAGTAACCTTGGAAAATTACTTAATTTCTTATGCCTTGATTTCCTTATTTATCTGTATTATCCCACAAGGTAGCTGATTTGATTTAATAAGTTACCGTAAGTGTTAAACAAAGCTCCTGGCACATAGTAGGTGCCATAGAAATGTTGGCTATTATGATTATAACTCTATTAAAGTTTACAACTGGTGTATTACAAACTGTTGGTTTATATATGTCTTCTTTAGACAGGAGCTTCCAGAGGATAAAGATTAATTCAACATATTGTTGACAAGATAAATTATGCTTATTTAAGAGTCTTTTTGCTTGTAAATCTGTTTGATAGAGGAAGTATAAAACCTAAAATATGTGTACTAAGTGATGGGCTTGTGGAAAATTAAGCCTAATTTGCAACTAACTACAAAATATTTTTAAAACATCTTAAAGTAGCTGAAGCACCCTCTATATATTTTAGATAGTAATAATTAGAATAATTCAATTACAAAACTAACATTTATGGAGTCTTAATGTATATTATGTATACCAGGAGACTTTTATTAGTATTTCTTTATAAATAAACTACTTCGACTACTTTATATAATTCTATTTTAAAAAACAAGATAGGGATTATCAGATCTATTTTTTAATGATGAAATTGAAATCAATAAGTAACAGAATTACTAGGAAGTGGTAGATGTGTGTGTGATTCAAGATATGCTATCGTGTGATTCAAACCTAATATTTTTCATCATTCTATATTAATTTTCTCATTGTACAAATTTAAAGAATTACTGTTTAAGGGTCAACATTAATGACGTTGCATTTTTTTCATCTCTTATTCTCAGTTACCTGTGTCTAACTTGCTTAATTTTGCATAGATTTTTAAATGCTTAACATGTAAAACATTTTAACTTTAATATTAAGACTTCAAAAATTAGTTCAATTAACTCACAAGTGAGTTTTTTAAATTATGTTAGGTGCTATAACAAAATATATTTGAGTAAGGGAGAAAGAGGAAAGCAAAACACTTGACTACAAGAGGATTACATGAAGCCTTTCAGAAGCACAGCAAACAGAATAAAAACTGGGCATTTATGTTAACTTTCTAAATTAAGTTTCCAGTTTAAAAAATGAAGAAGGAGGAAAGTACCGGGCTTCAATGAGTAATAGGACATTTCCATGGAACAAATTTGTTATTCAGTATCAAAATAGGTACAGGCATATTTGTTTCTCCTGAAGCGGCGTTAAAATACACCTCACTCAATGTGGGGTCTCCCTGAGTATTTGGGCTGCTTGTGCCATGGTGTCTGTGATGGCTGCTCTTAGTCATGCAGAGCTAGGGGCCACCTTCCCTAGAAGCAGTGCACAGTATTATTTCCTCAGAAGTTCTCTCAGACACTTTATTGTTTTCTTCCATCCCTGTATCAACCTATTTAACACTTCAGCAGGACCTGGTGCATGTGGATTGATACTAGCAGGGTAGTATCACAGCCTTTCTATACTGAATGTTTTGTTCCTTAGATGCCAGAGAAATGTTTAGCATTGGAATTCTGAAGGCTTGAGGAGTGAAAGAGGTAACATGCTGACTCTCAGAACAGTTTTGAGAATGACGGTTCTCTGCTTTATATATCCAACTGGAATAATGCCATTGGTGAGAGAAAGAAAAGAGCACTTAGTCAGGTTTGAGAAAGCTTTTCATGCCAAAGTTCCAGATGCCCCACAGACTGCAGAAGCCTTTCAAGGATTTTATGTGTATTCAGGCTGGGGAGGCCTTGTTTGAATAGCAGGTAAAATTAATTTATTTAATTATAAAAACCACCACTAAGCTATAAACATGTAACAACCAAGTACTTTAATTCTTAGGAAAAAAAAACAGTATGTTGCTTTGATATGATGTGTTAAGCTTTTACTTTATTAGAGGGCTGAAATGCAATGAGCTCTCTAAACGTGTGGCCTACCAACTTTGGAGGGTAAAGTATCTTTCAGGTATTTACAATTAAAACAAATGCACATAAATCTGGAGCAGCCTAAAGACTCCAAGGCAATCGCATTTTTTTCACTGAACAAAATAGTTTATCAGTCTCTGTTTTTTTTTAATTATAATAGAACATCACCAGAGAAAAAATTTAAAATGCAGAAAATATGAATTAAAATAAAGATTACTTTTAACCAATTATCTCAAATGTACACACCTATGCCAGGGGAATCACACTGCACATATAACCTTATAACTTTATTTTACTTAAAGTACTTTGATATGATTTGCCTGTGTCCCCACCCAAATCTCATCTTGAATCTCCACATGTTGTGGGGGGTACCCATTGGGAGGTAATTGAATCATGGGGACAGGTCTTTCCTGTTCTTTTCTCGCAATAGTGAATAAGTCTAACAAGATCTGATGGTTTTATAAGGGGAGTTTCCCTGCACAAGCTCTCTCTTTGCCTGCTGCCATCCATGTAAGATGTGACTTGCTCCTCCTTGCCTTCCACCATGATTGTGAGACTTCCCCAACCACGTGCAACTGTGAGTTCTCCATTAAACCTCCTTCCTTTGTAAATTTCCCAGCCTTGGGTATGTCTTTATCAGTAGCATGAAAATGAACTAATAGAAACCTAGTGAGAATTTACAAATATTATTAAATATAACTGGGTCTTAAGAAAACACAGTATTCTATCATATGAATATTTACCATTATTTAACCATTTTCTCCATTGTTGGATCCTAGAGTTGTTTCCAGTTTTTCTCTTTTAAATTTAACACTTACTGTTGCAATTAGCATCCTTCTATATAAATCTTGGTTGGATCACTCATAAAAACCTTACTGGTAAAGCAGGTTGCAGTAAAGAAGTCGGCTAAAACCCACCAAAACCAAGATAGCCATGAAAGTGACCTCTGGTCATCCTCACTGCTACACTCCCACCAGTGCCATGACAGTTTACAAATGCCATGGCAACATCAGGAAGTTACACTAAGTGGTCTAAAAAGGGGAGGCATGAATAACCCACATGTTGTTTAGCATGTAATCAAGAAATAACCATAAAAATGGGCAATCAGCAGCCCTCGGGGCTGCTCTATGGTGTAACCATTCTTTTATTCTACTTTCTTAATGAACTTGCTTTCATTTCATTGACTTGCCCTGAATTCTTTCTTGTGCAAGATCCAAGAACCCTCTCTTGGGGTCTGGATTGGACCCCTTTCCTGTAACACAACTAGAGTCAATAATGTGCCAGAGACATGGTAAACATTCAACAAAAATGAACAAATGAGCTCTTCTTGTTTGCAGACTCATTTATTTTTCTTATTATATATTATAGTGAAGGCACTTTCAAAGGTTATATAGAAAGCCTTTTTTTCTCAGGAGATCTGAAAAAGCCTAGTGAAAATATCCCAAAATATGTAATTACTGCACCTACCCTTGTGGCACTGATTTACTTATTGGTTAAAACGTCCTACCTAATAGTCCTGACTCCAGAGGGAATTGGGTTCTCAGGTATGGCTACATAGAACCAGAGAGAAGATTGTTTCTTATTCCCCTAAATAAAGGGGGTCTCTAATACAGTGGATCTTTTTGCCTACCTTAAGAGAATTATGCTAAATTGGTTCATGTCTGGATTATTTACTTATTTAAAGATAAAAGTTTAAGAGGACTAAGCAATCTTTAATTTTGAGCATATGCTAAAATTATAGGTAATAATAAAGTCCTGCAGAAATATAGAAAGCACCAAAAATTGGAAAAGGAAAAAATAAACAGAATACAATAGATTAAATAGGACATAATGGAATTGAAATTCTAAGAATATTTACCAAAATCCCTTGGGACGTACTTTTCAAGGGCATCATGGGTGCTTTAAGTTAACATCTACCCCCCAGAAAATGTCACTCATATGCTTTGTCTCCTGGCCCATGCCCAAACTCTACACAAAATAGACACTTTAATTACTCAATTTCCCTATTACTGAATGTATGGATCTGATATGGTTTGGCTGTGTCCCTACCCAAATCTCATCTTGAATTATTGCTCCCGTAATTCCCACATGTTGTGAGAGGGACACGGTGGGAGATCACTGAATCATGACTCCCATACTGTTCTCATGGTAGTGAATAACTCTCACAATATCTGATGATTTTATATGGGGTCTTCCCTTTCACTTGGCTCTCATTCTCTCTTGTCTGCCACAATATAAGATGTGCCTTTTGCCTTCCACTATGATTTTGAGGCCTTCCCCAGCCAAGTGGAACTGTGTGTCCACTAAACTTGTTTTTCTTTATAAATTACCCAGTGTCAGGTATGTCTTTATCAGCAGCATGAAAACGAATTAATACAGAACCTTTCTGCAATATTTATCCATATGTATATAATTTCAGTTCACAATAAATTTTTCAGGTTTTCAGAATTTGTTTTAATTACTGTCATATAGGTAAAGAAACTAAATTTTTCCCCCTAAAAATAGGCAAATTTTAAAAGCTTCAGTTCTGCATTGAACTTTACTTATTTGGGCAAATATATTAAGAATACTTTTTTTTTACATTTTACACTTCCAGTTATAAAAAGTTCCTAAATATAAAAGAGAATCCGTAATAAGCTCTCATTAAAAAATAAAACAGTAAAAGAGAAAATAAGATTTTATACTATATATCCAAGGTTACCGATTCTCAGTTATCTCAACACTAAAATAAAATGATGTCTTATTAGCTCAACTCACACATTATTAGTAATGATAATAAAATGAAAAAAAATCTGTGAAGGTACTCTGGAAATCCTAAAACACACGAATTCTGTTCTGGGAAGAGCATGGCTTAATAAAAACAGCCACAACACCATTTCAAAAATTGTCTTTGAACTAATATACAAAAGCTACAAGGAACTCAAACAAAAAACAAGAAAACAAACCCCATTTGTTTAAAATGAGCAAAGGACATGAACAGACATTTCTCAAAAGAAAACATACAAGTAGCCAACAAACATGAAAAAATGCTCATTAAAAAAAATGAGTTAATGGGTGCAGCACACCAACATGGCACATGGATACATATGTAACAAACCTGCATATTGTGCACATGTACCCTAAAACTTAAAGTATAATAATAATAAAAAATAAAAAAGTAGGCAAAGGACATTAACAGACCCTTTTCAAAAGAAGACATTTATACAGCCAACAAACACTATAAAAAGTTCAAAATCACTAATTATTAGAGAAATGCAAATTAAAACCACAAAGAAATACCATCTCACACCAGTCAGAATGGCAATTATTAAAAAGTCAAGAAACAATAGATGCTGATGAGGCTGTAGAGAAATAGGAATGCTTTTACATTGTTGGTGGGAATGTAAATTAGTTCAACCATTGTGGAAGACAATGTAGCAATTCCTGAAAGACCTAGAGGCAGAAATAACATTGGACTCAGTAATCCCATTATTGGATATATACCCAAAGGAATATAAATCATTCTATTTTAAAGATACAGGCACGCATATGTTCACTGCAGCACTATTCACAATAGCAAAGACATGGAATCAACCCAAATGCCCACTGATGATAGACTGGATAAAGAAAATGTGGTACATATACACCATGGAATACTACACAAAAGGAATGAGATCATGTCCCTTCCAGGGACATGGATTGAGCTAGAAGCCATCATCCTCAGCAAACTAACACAAGAACAGAAACCAAATACCTCATGTTCTCACTTATAAATGTGAGCTGAACAATGAGAACACGTGGACACAGGACGGGAACAACACACACTGGATCCTGTTGGTGGGTCTTGAAGGGAGGGAGAGCATCAGGATAAATAGCTAATGCATGTGGAGCTTAATACCTAGGTGATGGGTTGATAGGTGCAGCAAACCACCACAGCACACATTTACCTATGTAACAAACCTGCATGTCCTGCATGTGTATCCCAGAATTTAAAATTAAATTAAATTTAATTTAAAGAAAAAGAAATTCATCAGATGGACAAACCATAAGTTCAGAAATCCATATTTTTGGAAGCAGAGAAGAAACATGTTGCATTCTGAATTATTTGTGCCCTGATAACTATGTCCTTAGTATGGGAGAAACGAAATCTAAAAAAAAAAAAAAAAGGCCCAGAGCATAGGGAAATACTAGCCAATCTGGATGATTCCTCCTCACCAGAAACTCTATTAAATGGCTGGTCCAGGAAAAATTTGCTTGTTTCAAAAATGAGTAATTAATCAAAAAGGAACAATCCCCAAATCTGTGTAAGACATTCTACAGAAACAGGAGAAATGAAATAAGAAGAAAAAATGGCTGACCAATAAAATGCATTAGAAAATGTGACCTTGGATTCACCACGAATGTTAAAAATCTTATGCTGCAATCAAGTCTATGACATGTGAGCACAAAGCAGAGTTGCAAGAGTTCAGAGGAGATATGTAAACACCACAGAAAGAAATAAAATGTAAGCTGGCAAAATTCAGGGAAAAGTGAAATAGAAATATAAAAATGTATCAAATTAAGGTAAAATCAGGAGACACATTGGAACGTTGCTAAACAAAGTAGGGAATAGGGAATATTTAAAAACAATCAAATGGTAACAAGAATTTGAGAAAAAAATTTCTAATTTCCATTAATAGCAGGCTCAGTTATTCAAATCAACTCTCCCATTGAAAATATCTAAGCATGATATCTAAAATAAAGAATAAAACAAAAAAATAAAATATTGACAATCTGGCCAGGTGCGGTGGATCATGCCTGTAATCCCAGCACTTTGGGAGGCCAGGGCAGGTGGATCACTTTAGGTCAGGAGTTCAAGACCAGCCTGGCCAACATGGTGAAACCCCACCTCTACTAAAAATACAAAAATTAGCTGGGCATGGTGGCATGCACCTGTAGGCCTAGCTATTCAAGAGGCTGAGGCTGGAGAATTGCTTGAACCTGGGAGACAGAGGTTGCAGTGAGCCAAGTTCACACCACTGCACTTCAGTCTGGGTGACAGAGCAAGACTCTGTCTCAAAAAGTAAAAAATAAAGGCCGGGTGCAGTGGCTCATGCCTGTAATCCCAGCACTTTGGGAGGCCGTGGCAGGTAGATCACAAGATCAAGAGTTTAAGACCAGCCTGGCCAACATAGTGAAACCCTGTCTCTACTAAAAATACAAAAATTAGCCAGGCACGGTGGCAGAAGCCTGTAATCCCAGCTACTCGGGAGGCTGAGGCAGGAGAATCGCTTACATCCAGGAGGCAGAGGTTGCAGTGAGCTGAGATGGCGCCACTGCACTCCAGCCTGGGTGACAGAGTGAAATAAAATCTTATATATATATATATATATATATATATATATACACACACACACACATATGTAAATAAAGTAAAAATAAAATATTGACAATCTTAAAGGATTATGGAAAGTCCCAAGCCTTTTTTTTTTTTTTTTTTGAGACGGGGTCTGGGTCTGTCGCCCAGGCTGGAGTGCAGTGGCACGATCCTGACTCACTGCAACCTCCGCCTCCCAGGTTCAAGCAATTATCCTGACTCAGCCTCCTGAGTAACTGGGATTACAGGCCTGCACCACCATGCCCGGTTAATTTTGTATTTTTAGTATAGATGGGGTTTCACCATGTTGACCAGGCTGCTCTCAAATTCTAATTTCTATTAATAGCAGGCTCAGTTATTCAAATCAACTCTCCCATTGAAAATATCTAGGCATGATATCTAAAATAGAGATTAAAACAAAAAAAACATTAAAATATTGACAATCTTTGGCAGGGTGCAGTGGCTCATGCCTGTAATCCCAACACTTTGGGAGGCTGAGGCAGGCAGATTGCTTGAGGTCAGGAGTTTGAGAGCAGCCTGGCCAACATGGCGAAATGCTGTCTCTGCTAAAAATACAAAAATTAGCTGGGAGTAGTGGCGCATGCCTACAATCCCAGCTATTCGGGAGGCTGAGGCAGGAAAATTGCTTGAACCTGGGAGGCAGAGGTTGCAGTGAGCCAAGATTCTGCCACTGAACTCCAGCCTGGGTGACAGAGCAAGATTCCATCTCAAAACAACAACAGTAAAAAAGAATGTTGAATATAGGCCCCCAATCTCTTCTGGTTTGTAGGGTTTTAGCCTGATGGAGTTCCCTTTGTAAGTGACCTGCCCTTTCTCCTCTAGCTGCCTTTACCATTTTCTTTCATTTCACCCTTGGAAAATCCGAAGGTTATGTGTCTTGGGGATGATCTTTTTGTGTAGAACCTTGCAGAGGTTCTCTGTGTTTCCTAAATTTGGCTGCTGGCCTCTCTAGAAAGGTTGGGGACATTTTCATGGATGATATCCTGAAATATGTTTTCCAAGTTGCTTGCTTTCCCCTCCTTCCTTTCAGGGATGCCAGTGATTCATGAATTTTGTCCCTTTACATAATCCCTTATTTCTTGGAGGTTTTGTTCATTCCTTTTCATTCTTTGTTTTTGTCTGACTGTCTTATTTTAGAGAGCCAGTCTTCAAGTTCTGAGATTCTTTCTTCAATTTGGTCTATTCTGCTATTAATACTTGTGACTGCATTGTGAAATTCTCATAGTGTGTTTTTCAGCTCTGTCACATCTGTTAGGTTCTTTTTTACACTGGCTATTTCATCTTTCAGCTACTGTATCATTTTATTGTGATTCTTAGTTTCCTTGGATTGAGTTTTGCCATTTTCCTGAATCCCAATGATCTTCATTCCTATCCATATTCTAATTCTATTTATGTCACTTCAGTAATTAAGGCTACTTTAACAAGATTCCAAGTAGCAGAATGAGGCCATATTGGCCTCAAACATGTTCCCTCTTCTCCCTCATCACCACTAACACACACACCAGAGTCCCAGACCCAACTAGATGAAAAAAAAATTCCATAAACTATTAGGACTAGTTTTTAAAACTAGGTAGCTTTCCTCTTAAGTGTTTAAGTTGACATTTCTAATTGATCTGAGACTTTAACTTAAGTACAACAGAATGTATGTATTAGTAATTACACTGACTCTGTATAATTAATAATCTCTTGTCAGATGGATAGTTTGAGAATAAATAGAATATATAATGAAGTCTAACAATTCAATAGCAAACACAGACAAACACACAAATAATTCAATCTAAAAATGGGCAAAAGATCTGAATAGACATTTCTCAAAAGAAGGCATACAAATGAAAAACAGATATATGAAAACAATGCCCAACATCACTATTCATTATAGAAATGCAAATCACACCACAACAAGAGACCATCTCACACCAGTTAGAATGGCTTTTATTAAAAAAAAAAAGATTATAACAGATGCTGGCAAGAATGTGGAGAAATGGAAACCCCCACACACTTTTGATGGAAAGGTAAATTAGTACTGCCACTATGGAAAACAGTCTGAAGGTTCCTCAAAAACCTAAAAATAGAACTACTGTATGATCCAGCAATTCCACTACTGGGTATATGTCTGAAAGGAAATCAATATATTGAAGAGATATCTGCACTCCCATGTTTATTGCAACACTATTCACAATAGCTGAAATATGGAAGCATCCTACATTTCTATCAATAGATAAATGGATAAAGAAAAATGTAACATATATGCACAATGGAATATATTATTTAGCCTTAAAAAAGAATGAAATCATGTCACTTGTAGCAACATGGATGGAACTGGAGATCATTATGTTAACTGAAATAAGCCAAGCATGGAAAGACAAACATTGCATGTTCTCACTCATAATAAAGTGGATCTCATAATGATAGAGTATACTGGTGGTTACCAGAGGCCAAGAAGGGGCTGGAGTAGGTGACAATAAGGAGAGGTTGATGAATGGGTACACACTATATACACACACACACCATATATATACACACACACACATACACACACTGTATATATATACACACTATATATATACACACTATATATATATATATATATAAAACCTGGTGTTTGATATATCAAAAGGGTTACTATAGCTCACATTGATTGTACATTTCAAAATACCTAGAAGAGAATAATTTGTATCTTCTTAGCATAAAAAAGATAAATAGTTAAGAAAATTGATATCCCAATTAACTTGACTTGATTATATGAATGTATCAACTTATCAAATGTACTGAAAAATAGGTACAACTATTATGTATCGATAAAAAATTTTTAAGAAAAAAACAACAGAGAAAATGAATGAAACCAAAAGTTGATTCTTTGAAAAGATCAACAAAATTGATAAACATGTAGCTAGATAAAGTAAGGAAAAAGATTCAAGTTACTAAAATCACAAATGAAAGTGGAGACATTATTACTGATTCTATAGAAATAAATAGGAGTATAAGTATTACAAACAACTCTATGCCAGTAAACCGGATAACCTAAATGAAATGGGCAAATTCCTAGGCACATAAAACCTACGTGAGAAATATCACATGTTCTCACTCATATGTGGGAGCTATAACAGTTGATCCCATGGAGATGGAGGTAGAAAGTAGAATGATAGATAACAGGATGGGAAGAGTGTGTGGGTTGCGGAGGACGGATGAAGAGAGATTGGTTAATGAGCACAAACATACAGTTAGGAGAAATAAGTTCTAATGTTCGATAGCAGAATAGGATGCCTAGAGTTAACAACAATGTAGTGTATGTTTATTTTTCTTTCTTTCTTTTTGAGACAGAGTTTTGCTCTGTCTCCCAGGCTGGAGTGCAGTGGTGAGATCTTGGCTCACTGCAACCTCCACCTCCTGGGTTCAAGACTAAATCATGAAGAGCTAGAAAATCTGAGTAGACCTATAACTAATAAGGAGATTGCATCAGCAATCAAAAATCTGACAAAGAAAAGCAGATGGCTCCACTGATGAATTCTACTAAACATTTTTTAAAAAGCTAATCCAATCCCTGTAAAACTTTTCCAAAAAAATTGAAAGGAAAGGAACACTTCCTAACATTATCATTCTATGAAGTCAGCATTACCCTGATACCAAGCCAAAGTCATTACAAAAAAAGAAAAACTATAGGCCAATATTCCTTATGAAGATAGGTGCAAAAATCCTAAACAAAATACTAGCAAACTGAATTCAGCATCATATTAAAAGAATTATATGCCATGACCAAGTGTGATTTATTCCTGAAATTCAAGGAGGATTCAATATATGAAAATTGATTAATATAATGTACTACATTAACAGTATGAAGGAAAAAAGCAAATGATAATCTCAATTGATGCCAAAAATTGACAAAATTCAATAATCTTTCATGATAAGAATTCTCAACAAATTAGGTATCGACTGAATGAACTTCAACACAATAAAGGCCATATAGCACAACTTCACAGATAAAATTGCACTTGATGGTGAATAGTTGAAAGCCTTTCCTCTAAGATCAGAAACAAGTTAAGGATACCCACTCTCATCACTTCTATTCAATATAGTATTTGAAGCTTGGCCAGGATAATTAGGCAAGAAAAAGAAATAAAAGGAATTTGAACTTAAAAGAAAGAAGTAAAATTATCCTTTTCACAGAGGATATAATCTTAGATACAGAAAATCCTAAAGACACATACACACAAAAATGGCTAGAACTAATAAATGAATTCAGCAAAGTAACAAGATACAAAGTCAATGCTCAAACATCTGTTGCATTTTTATATGCTAATAAAGAACAATCTGAAAAGGAAATTATTAAAATAATTTCATTTATACTACCAGCAAAAAGAATACATTATTTAGGAATTAATTTAACCAAGAAGGTGAAAGACTTGCATGATGAAAACTACAAAACGTTGAAAGAAGTTAAAGAAAACATAAGTAAATGGAACTGTACCCCTTGCTCATTAATTGGAAGACTTAATATTGTTAAGATGTCAAATACTACCCAAAGAGATCCACAGATTCGGTACAATCTCTAACAAAAGCCCAGTGACATTTTTTACAGAAATTTAAAAAATCTAAAATATATATGGAATCTCATGGAACCCCAAATAGCTAAATCAATCTTGAAAAAGAAGAACAAAGCTGGAGGGCTCACACTTCCTGATTTCAAAACGTACTGCAAAGCTCAAGTAATCAAAACAGTGTTTTACTGGCATAAGGACAAACATACAGACCAATGGAATAGAACAGAGAACCTCAAAATAAGCCCTTGCATATACCATTGACCCTTGAGCAACACAAGGGTTATGGGTGCTGACTCCCAAACAGTTGAAAATCCACATATAAGTTTTTAATCCCCTAAACTTAACTGCTAATAGACTTGCCAATAACACAAATAGTGTATTAATATATATTTTGTATATTACATGTATTGTATACTGTATTCTTACAGTACAGTAAGCTAGATAAAAAATGTTATTATGAAAATCTAATGGAAGAGAAAATATGTTTACTATTCATTAAGCAGAAGTAAAAGGGGTAGATTATGAGAAATTACTTAATGGATGCAATGTATATTATTCAAATGTTGGATACCCTAAAAACCCCAACTTCACCACTGTGAAATCAATCTATGTATGTAACAAAATTACATTTGCAGCCCGTAAATTCATACAAACAAGACAAATAAAAATAAATAATTAAAATTGAGCTGGATTCCTTTTCTGTTCCAGAAAAAATGATTAGCTAATTATGTATTTTAAAACTCTTAAGAATAAAACTAGGGACAAAGAAATCATGTTAAAGTGGCAGTAAAGTGCCAATAAGTTGTAAAAATTTGTTTCCACTTTTGTTTTTAAAAAAGATTTTTTTTTTAACTTTTAGGTTTAGAGGTACATGTGCAGGTTTGTTTTATAGGTAAACTGCATGTCATGGGTATTTGGTATACAGACTATTTTGTCACCTGGGTAATAAGCATAGTGCCCGATAGGTAGGTTTTCAATCCTCACCTTCCCCGAACCCTCCATCCTTAAGTAGGCCCCAGTATCTGTTGTTCCTCTCTTTGTGTCCATGTGTACTCATTGTTTAGCCCCCACTTATAAGTTCGAACATGCAGTATTTGGTATTCTGTTCCTGTGTTAGTTTGCTTACGATAATGGCCTCCAGCTCCCTCCACTTTGCTGCAAAGGACATGATCAGGCCAGGTGTGGTGGCTCATCCTTGTAATCCCAGCACTTTGGGAGGCCGAGGTGGGTGGGTCACCTGAAGTCAAGAGTTTGAGACCAGTCTGACCAACATGGCGAAACCTCGTCTCTACTAAAAATACAAAAATTAGCCAGGCATGGTGGTGAGCACCTGTAATACCAGCTACATGGGAGGCTGAGGCAGGAGAATCGCTTGAACCCAGGAGGCAGAGGTTGCAGTGAGCCGAGACCTTGCCACTGCACTCCAGCCTGGGAGACAGAGGAAGACTCAGTCTCAAAAAAAAAAAAAAAAAAGACACAATCTGATTATTGAAAAAGAAATATTTTTGAAAGGAAATTTTGTGAGTAAATAAATTTGCTGTAATAGAAAATTTTCTCATATTTATAAAAGTTTATTCCTATAGTGTTAATTTTTCCATTTATTTGTCTATAATAATTACAGTTTTTAAATATTTTATGTATTTGATATGGTTAATTGCCTTCTTTATTTTTCATCAAAATACCATTTTTGAAATGACATATATTTTGAAATAATATTTTCAAGTTCCAGGAAAGCTTCTGTTGGGACTTTTATTGTGATTGAATGAAATGTGAGCTAAGTTTTAGGACAATTGATACGGTGACAATCATGATGGTCTGAGTATCATTTCTAGACAATAGCAGGAATACTTTTAATGTTTTATTGGGTAATGCTGCTGTAGAATTTTCAAAGGTACCCTTTATTAAGTTATAGTTGCTCCACCTGTTTCTAGCTTGTTAACTACTTTTTTAATCATGAAAAATTACTTTTAGTTCTTCATTGAAGTGACCATATTATTTGTTTTAATTAATCAATTAATTTAAGATTTCTTTTATTCTTTTCCTTTTTTATTTCCTTGAAAGTTTATTGATTTTCAGTATTTAATGCTGTTGTTATTCTTGTTATGTAATGCAGTTATTTAAAGTTCTAAATTTTCCCTTATGAATTTTTTTTGCCAACTTCCACAAATTTTGGAGTGGCTTAACAGATTTTTTAATTGTCTTGTTAATGTTTGATATTTGTATATATTTAGGGAGTACATATGCTATTTTGTTACATGCATAGAATGAGTAATGATCAAGTCAAGGTATTAGGGGTATCTGCCACCTGAAGTATTTTTTATTTCTATGTGTTGAGAAAGTTCAAGTCATCTCTTCTAGCTATTTTGAAAGATACACTACAGGCCGAGCATGGTGGCTCACGCCTGTAATCCCAGCAATTTGGGAGGCTGAGGTGGGTGGATCACTTGAGGCCAGGAATTTGAGACCAGCCTGGCCAACATGGTGAAACCCTGTCTCTACTAAAAATACAAAAATTAGCTGGACATGGTGGCACACACCTGTAATCCCAGCTACTCAGGAGGCTGAGGTAGGAGAATCGTTTGAACCCAGGAGATGGAGGTTGCAGTGAGCCAAGATCTCGCTACTGCACTCCAGCCTGGGAGACAGAGCAAAACTCTGTCTCAAAAAGAAAGAAAGAAAAATAAACATACACTACATTGTTGTTAACTCTAGGCACCCTATTCTGCTATTGAACGTTAAAACTTATTTCTCCTAACTGTATGTTTGTGCTCATTAACCAATCTCTCTTCATCCATCCTCTCTAACCCACACACCCTTCCCGTCCTGTTATCATTCTACTTTCTACCTCCATCTCCATAGGATCAACTGTTATAGCTCCCACATATGAGTAAGAACATGTGATATTTCTCAATCTGTGCATAGCTTATATCACTCAACATAATAACCTCCAGATCCATCCGTGTTTCTGCAAATGACAAGATCTCATTTTTTATGGCCAACTAGTACTCCATCGTGTTTATATATACCACATTTTCTTTATGCATTCATCTGTTGATGGACATTTAGGTTGACTCAATAGCTTTGCTTCTGTGAATAGTGCCACAATGAACATGAGAGTGCAGGTATCCCTTTGATATAATGATTTCTTTTCCTATAGATAATTACTCAATAGTTGAATTGCTGGATCATATGGTAGTTTTAGTTTTATGAGAATTCTCCATACTGTTTTCCATAGTGGCCTTATTAATTTACATTCCCACCTACAGTGTATTAAAGTTCCCTTTTCTCCATATTGTTGCCAGAATCTGTTACATTTTCTCTTTTTTAATAAAAGCAATTCTAACTGGGTAAGATGATATCTCATTCTGATTTTGATTTGCATTTCGTTGATGATTAATGACAAACATTTTTTTCATATACCTGTTGATCATTAGTATGTCTTCTTTCTAAAAATGTCCATTTGTGTTCTTTGCCCACTTTTTAATGGAATTTTTTTTTTACTGTTGAGTTGTTTGAGTTCCTTGCATATTTTAGATATGCATCCCTTGTTGGATAAATAGTTTACAAATATTTTCTTCCATTCAGCAGGTATCCTAACTCTTGATGGTTTTCTTTGCTGTACAGTTTTTTTAACTTTGATATAGTCTCATTTCTCTATTTCTGTTTTTGTTAGCTATGCTTTTGCTGTCTTAGCCATAAAATCTTTGCCTAGACGAATGTTCTGAAATATTTTCCCAATTTCCTTCTAGTAGCTTTATAATTTGGGGTCTTACATTTAAGTTTATAATCCATCTTGAGCTGCTTTTTGTATATGATAAGAGACAGTAGTCCAATTTCATTCTTCTGCATGGATATCCAATTTTCCCAGCACCATTTATTAAAGAGGATATCTTCTCTACAATGTATGTTCCTGGCACCTTTGTCAAAAATCAGTTGGTTTTAAGTATGCAGGTTTATTTCTGGGCTCTCTATTCTGCTCTAACAGTCAATGTGTCTGTTTTAATACCAGTGCCATGCTGTTTTGGTTACCATAGCCGCATAACATGGTTTGAAGTCAGGTAGTGTGATGCCTTCAGCTTTACTCTTTTTGCTCAGGATTACTTTCGTTATTCAAGCCCTTTGTTGATTCTATAGACCAATTTTATGATTCTTTTTTCTATTTCTGTGAAAATTGACGTTGGCATTTTGATGGAGATTGCATTGAACCTGTAGATTGCTTTGGGCAGTACGGTCATTTTGCCAAGGTTGATTCTTCTGATACACGGGCTTGAGATGGCTTTCTATTTGACTGTGTCCTCTTCAATTTCCCTCATCAGTCTTTTGTAACTTTTCTTGCAGAATAAAGCTGTCTTTCACCTCCCTGGCTAAATTTATTTCTAAGTATTTTATTTTTATAGCTATTGTAAATGGGATTGCCTTCTTGGTTTCTTTATCAGCTTGTTCATCATTAGTGTATAGACGTGCTACATTTGTGTATGTTAAAATTCTATACTGCAACTTTCCTGAATTTATTTATCAGATCTAAGAGTTTTTTGATAGGGTCCTTAAGTTTCTCTAGATAAAAGATTATGCCATTTGCAAACAGGGACGATTTGACTTTCTCTTTTCCAATTTCAATGTCTTTTTATTTCTTTATATTGCCGATTTCTAGCTATAATTTCCAGTAGTATGTCAAATAAGAGTGCTGAAAGTAGGCACACTTGTCTTGCTCCAGTTCTTAGAGGAAAGGACTTCAGCTTTTCCCCATTCAGTATGATGTTAGCTGTGAGTTTTTCATATATGGCCTTTATTATATTGAAGTATGTTCTTTATATGCCTAGTTTGTTGAGAGTTTGTATCATGAAAAGATTGAGTTTCATCTAATGTGTTTTCTGCATCTACTGAGATGATCATATGGATTTTGTCCTTCATTCTGTTGATATAATGTGTCATGTGTGTTCATTTACATATATTGAACCATTCCTGCATCCCTGGAATAAATCCCACTTGATCATGTAGTATTTGTTTGATGTGCTATTGGATTCAGTTTTCTAGTATTTCATTGAGGATTTTTGCATCTCTTCATCAGGGATGTTGGCCTGTAGTTTTATTTTTTGCATCCCTGTCTAGTTTTGGTATCTATGTCGTGATGGCCTTGTAGAATGAGTTAGGGAGAATTCTCTCATGTTCAATTTTTTTTTAATAGCTTGAAGAGAATTGGTTTTGGTTCTTCTTTGAAAAATTGGTGGGAATCAGCATGAAGCCATCCAGTCCTGGAGTTTTTTTGTTGGAAGACATTTTATTACTGACTCTAGCTACTAATCATTGGTCTGTTTAGGTTTTCTATTTCTTCCTGATTTAATCTTGGTAGGTTGTGTGTATCAAGAAATTCACCCATTTCCTTTAGGGTTTCCAGTTCATTACCATACAGTCATTCATAATTGTCTCTGACACACTTTTGTATTTCTGTGGCATCAGTTTTAATGCCTTCTTCATTTCTGATTTTGTTTACTTGGATCTTTTTTTCTTGGTTAGGCTAGCTAGTGAATTTTGTTTGTATGTTATCAATTTTGCTCATACTTTTTTTAAAAAAATATTTTGTTTTGTTGATCCTTTGTATTTTTTTTTAAGCTCCTATTTCATTTCGCTCTGCTCTGATCTTCATGATTTCTTTTCTTCTGCTAATTTTGGGTTGGGATTCTTCTTGCTTTTCTAGTTCCTTGAGGTGCATCATTAAATTGTTTATTTGAAACCTTTCTACTTTTTTGACATAGGCATTAATTAGTATAAACTTCCCAGTTAGCATTGCTTTTTCTGTATCCCAGAGGTGGTGGTGTGTTGTGTTTTGATTCTTACTGGTCTAAAAAATTTTTTGATTTCCTCTTTAATTTCTTTCTTGCTCAACAATTTGGGAGCATGTTCTTTAATTTCCATGTATTTGTGCAGTTTCTAAAGTTCCTCTTGTAATTGATTTCTAGTTTTGTTTCAATGGAGTCTGAGAAGACACTTAGCATTATTTATTTTAAAAAATTTTGTTGAGCCACTTTTGGTGTCCTAACATATAGTCTGTCCTGGAGAATGTTCCCTATGCCAATGAGAAAAATGTGCTTTCTCTAGCTCTTGGATGAAATTTTCTGTAAATGTCTGTTAGATCCATTGGGTATAAAGTACAGTTTAAATTAAATGTTTTTTGTTTGTTTGTTAGTCTGTTTATTTTCTGTCTAGATGATCTATGTAATGCTGAGAATGGGGTGCTTAAATCCCCGACTATTGGAATCTCTCTCTCCCTTTAGATCTAATAATATTTGCTTTATACATCTGGGTGCCTTGGTGTAGAGTGCATATATGTTTAGAATTGTTACATCCTCTTGCTGAACTGATTTTTTTTTTTTTTTTTTTTTTGGAGACAGTCTCACTCTGTCGCCCAGGCTGGAGTGCGGTAGTGTGATCTTGGCTCACTGCAGCCTCCACCTCCCGGGTTCAAGTGATTCTTTTGTCTCAGCCTCCTGAGTAGCTGGGATTACAGGCACACGCAGCCAACTCCTGCCAATTTTTTGTGTTTTAGTAGAGATGGGGTTTCACCATGTTGCCCAGGCTGGTCTCAAACTCCTCAGCTCAGGCAATTCACCCACCTCGGCCTCTCAAAGTGCTAGGATTACAGGCATGAGCCACCGTGCCCAATCCCTTTATCATTATATAGTGACCTTTCTTGTCTCTTTCTATTTTTAACTTACAGTCTATTGTATCTAATATTCATATAGATATTCCTGTTGGCTTTTGGTTTCCATTTGCATAAAACATCTTTTTTCTTCCCTTTACTTTCAGTCCATATGTGTCTTTACAAGTGTGATGAGTTTCTTCTAAGCAGTATATTGTTGGGTCATTTTTTAATCCATTAATTCAAGCTGTATCTTCTAGGTGAAAAACTTAATCCATTTGCATTCAAGGTTATGACTGATATGCGAGAGCTTATTCCTGTAATTTTATTAATCCATTTCTGGTTATTTTGTTATATTGCTTGTTCCTTTCCTTCTCTATCATTGTTTATGATTGTGGTTTGGTGGTTTTCTGTAATGGTAACATTTGAGTCCTTTCTCTTTCTTATTTTTGTGTTTGACCTACCAGTGGACTTTATATTTTTGTGTGTTTTCCTGCTGGTAGATATTGTCCTTTTGTTTCCATATGTAGGACTCCCATGGCATTTTTGTAGGTCCAGTTGACTGGTGATGAATTCCCTCAGCTTTTGTTTATCTTGGAAAGACTTTATCTTTCCTTCATTTATGAAGGATAACTTTGTTTAGTACAGTGTCCTTGGCTGGCTCTTTTTTTTCTTTCAGCGCTTTGAATTTATCATCCCATTCTCTGCTGGCTTGTAAAGTTTTTGGTGAGAAATCCACTGTTAGTCTGTTGAGGGTTCCCTTATAAATGACTAGATGTTTTTCTCCTGCTGTTTTTAGAATTATTTGTCTTTGACTTTTGCCAGTTTGACTACAATGGGCAGTAAGGAGACTTTTTCTTTTCTTTTTTGCAAAAGAAGACATGCAAGCAGCCAATAAACATATCTTTAAATACTCAACATCACTAATAATCAGAGAGATGTAAATCAAAATTACAATGAGATATCATCTCACAGCAGTCAGAGTGGCTTTTATTAAAAAGTCAGAAAATATGAGATGTTAGTGAGGTTGCAGAGAAAAAGAAATGCTTACACACCATCAGTGGGAATGCAAACTGCAGCCACTGTGGAAAACAGTTTGGAGATTTCACAAAGAACTAAAAATAGAATTACCATTCAATCCAGGAATCCCATGACCGGTTATCTAGCCAAAGAAAAATAAATTGTTTTACCAAAAAGACACCTGCATTCATATGTTTATTGCAGCACAGTAGCAAAGGCATGGAATGAACCCTGATGCCCATCAATGATAGACTGGATAAAGAAAATGTGGCACATATACACCAACATGCAGCCATAAAAAAGAACAAAATCATGTCCTTTGCAGCAATATGGATGCAGCTGAAGGCCATTATCCTAAGTGAATTAACACAGAAACAGAAAACCAAATACCATATGTTCTCACTTCCAAGTGGCAGCTAAACACTGGATACACATGAACACAAAGATGGGAACAATAGACACTGGGGGCTCCAAAAGGAAGAAGGCAAGAGTTGAATAACTACCTACCAAGTACTATATTTACTATTTGGGTTACAGGATCATTAGTAGCCACAACCTCAGCGTCATGCAATATACTTATGTAACAAACCTGCACATGTACCCCCTGAATCTAAAATAAAAAATGAGATGAAATTTTTTTAAAAAGAAAACCTTTTTGCATTGTATCTGTTTGGCCTCCTGTGCTCGGGTGTCTAAATCTCTTGCTAGACTTGGGAAGTTTTCATACAGTATTTTGTTGAACCGTTTTTCTAACTCTATAGTTTTCTCTTTGCCTTCTGAGACTCCAAAATTTTGAATATTTGATCACTTTATGATGCCCTATATGTCATGTGGGTTTTGCTAATTTTTTAAAACATCTTTTTTATTTTTGTCTATATGAGTTATTTCAAAAGGAAATAGACCACTTCAAATGGACTACTGCACCATTTGCTCCGTTTTAAAATATTACTATGCCTTAGGAAGCAATCTAGCCAGGAGGGTTATTTCACCTCATACAGGTATTGCTTTCCCACCTGTAATGCCATTCATCCAGAACTCCCCTTGACCCAGCAAGACTCTATTCAGTCATCAACAACTTCCTTTAGAAAACGTACCCACTACCCATATCACTCTAGAGTTGGTTTCGATGCCCTTGTGTTATTCTCAGCATTCGTCATACTGTATGGCAATTCTGTTTCCTCTATTGGACTGTGAATGTTTCCAGGAACAAGAATGGGCTTCATCTTTTTCTTCCTCACACAGGGAAGTGACTGACATAGAGTAAGGCATCCCACAAATGTTCAATGAATCAACGGGAGGTGCAATGGCCAGTGGAACAATTTATACGTATGTAAGACTATGTAAAGGCACGTAAAGCCAAACCGCTGTGAAAACTGCCTTCAGAAGTCAGTCGGCTACTAGGCAAATATACAGATGCATACAGGACAAATCCATTCGTTCTCCGACTCCTACACGCCCGGGAAGCAGTTTTACTTTACAGCAAGCTCAAGAGTCGCACCGCAGATGCCGTAAAAGGGAAAGAAGCCCACAGTTGGGACGAGGATTCCAGTTTTGTGGCACCGTCAAGGCGGGAAAGTTCCCGGCTGTCGGTTGGAGGGTGGGTCCTCGCCCCGCCCCCTTGGGCCGCACTTCCGCGCTTCCGGGAGGCGTGTCCCAAGCTCACGGACCCCGCGTTGGGTGCCGGTTAAGACCCCGCTGCCCGTCGCCGATGCTATGGAGGCGGCGGCGGCGGCGGCGGAAGTGGAAAACGGAGACGGCGACAGCAGCTGCCGGGATGTATGCTTCATGGACAAAGGCTTGCAGAGGTAAAGGGCGCCCCGCAGCCAGGAGCGACCCGCCGGGGCCATGGGTAGCTGGTGGCGACAGCGGAGCGGAGGCGCGGTACTGCTTTACCAAGACCATAAGTGAATGCAGTCTGGCTTTCGGCCTCCCCACTCCTCCAAAACTGCTCTGCTGAAGTGCCAGGTTGAATGAGCCGTGGATGCCTTCCCGCCCGTGTTTCCTGCCCAGCGTTTCACACGACTCTGCTTAGCCTAGAAACTGCCCCAGGACCTTGTCCTCCACCAGCTTCTGACCACTCTTTCCTTCTGCTGGTTTTCCTTACTTATTGGTGGTTATTCCTTTGCTTGCCGTTTAATTGTTGGTTTTCTCGTGTTCTCTCGTCTTTCCTGTTCTTCCCTCTGAAAAAAACCTGCAGGATAGTATCTCTGGCAGCTATGAGCGGACAATCGCTGCTGCCTGTTAGTTTTGCCTCAGTTCTCCTTGTCTCCATTCGAAATCATTTGTCTGTTACAGAACATTGCAATACATATATTCATATACTTTTTGAAAGTACTAAACTTATTATATTTAGTTCACTGTTTCCCTGTCTCTTGAAGCCCCGACTTGTGCAAAGCATATGAGGAACTTGGTTCTGCAATACCGTAAAGCAGGTCTCCGCCTGCATTTCAGGCTCTTTAGTCTCGACTCTTAACATTTCTCCACTTACGCTTTATTTAGCTGTACTGAGCTACAGGCAGTTCCGTAGCTGACTTCTCTGGGCCTTTGCGCATGCTGTTCCTTTGTAGCGTGTCCTCTACGCGAACTCTGCTACTGATAATTAAGCATCTTGTTCTGGATTCTGATTTAAACTTTGCCAGATGATCCCAAGAAGATGCTGTTCAAGGGACATTTTACATTTCTATTTAATACTAGCTGCCATTTACTGAATGCCATCTGTTGTGTGCATGTTATATACATTATCAGTAATCCTCACAGCAATTCTGCAAGGTAGTGATTTTTCTCATTTACAAGTGATGAATGAGACTCAGAATCTATTGACAATTTGTTCATCTTTATACACTTTGTAAAGAATTAAGTTCGGATTCAAACCCATTTTCCGTCTAATTTCACTATGCTTTTTCTATCTCACATTATCTGCACATTATTAATGTCGAGAAACTGAAATGCATCAGAAAATAAATGACTGTCATTAAGAGCATGTGTTAACAGCATAAGGTCTGGCACTAAATAAGAACTCAAGTAAATGACACAGCAGGATAAGTGGGAAATGCTCCAGATAGTCACATTTAAAGGTTGCTAGTTTGAAATTTGCGAATGCTTCCCTGGTGTCAGAGTTAGGTTTCCTACAGCTGTAAGATAGCTGCTACTGAACCTACAGCAGATGCCCATGACATTGTGTGTCCCTGTTCCTGGGTGTATCTCCCATCCAGCAACTCCAAACTGTATGCACTGTAGTTTGTGTTCCTGGAACTACTATCTTCAGGAGAAGCTTCAGTTATAAATAGTAATTGGAGTGAAGAGATGAGTTCTGTTTAGGGGAGATCCATTTACTTTCAACAAGGGAGGACAGGTACTTTTTAAATAGAAATTGCGATAACATGGTTTCTTTTTGAAAATGCAATAGACTGTGGATTAAATAGCTATTGCACACAAAGAAGAAAATGAAGTTACAATCTCCAGCATGAGATCTGGATTTATGTATGCTCTGTTAACTGCAAGAATTTGGGCAAGCTATTTAATTTCCATAAATCTAGGTATCCTTAAGATACCCACTGCTTAGAGTTATTGTGAGAATTAATTGAGGTAAGAAAACTGAGGCTCAGGTTGTCGTTTGCTCAAATCACACAGCAAAACCGTGATAGAATGCAGATTCGAACTGGGATATTAACATTCCAAAGCCTTTACAGTTATTGACTGCTATTCAGCACTGCCTTCAATATATGCCAATGACTGCACATAGGAGTTAGAAATGCCCACTGTCACTGGCCTCTCTTGAGCGGTTTCTTGTTTGTATAAATAATCCAAAATACTTGGTTATGTTGTAAGAAGCACCATGTTTTGTGAGACATTTCAAAGGTACCACAAATAGGAAAGATTTCATTCTAGAATGAATAGAGCATATATTTAGTATCTACATGCTGTTTGGTTAATTTTAGTTATTTTGTCATGCTTTTAAAATCTGTTTTTTTATAGTATATATTTTCTTTTGTAGCATATCAGAATTATCTTTAGATTCAACTCTTCATGCCGTCAATCTTCATTGCAATAACATCTTCAAGATCGAAGCCATTGATCATATTTGGAATTTACGACATCTAGATCTGTCATCTAATCAAATAAGTCAAATTGAAGGGCTAAACACACTGACAAAACTGTGCACATTAAATTTGTCCTGCAATTTGATTACAAAAGTAGAAGGTTTGTAAGCGATTTTCATTTAACACTTAGCGTAAGGAAAATGATTTAGGTCCATTTTTTTCCCCAAAAGAATGGAATAAATATTATCAGAAACTCTTAAAAATTGAGTCTGAAACTCATTATACAAAATATTTTCTCCAAAAATGTGTCAATTTTTTAAAAATTCTGTTTTTTCTAAATGCCAATAAAATTGATTTCGCTGTTACCAGACTGCATTTATTTCAGAACAGCCTGAAATAACATTGTAATGCTATATCTCTCTAATTAATTATTTAAATTTTATAAAGGCTTTATTTTATTTTACTTTTTTTTTTTTAGGACTTGAAGAACTAATTAATCTGACTAGACTAAATGTATCTTACAATCACATAGATGATCTTAGTGGTAAGTAGAAATGCTTATGTTTTCTGTATGCTAAATGTTGTGCCACATTGATAAGTTAACAGCTCAGCTAAACATGTTGGAAAACTCTGAATATTAATCTAATTTTTAGCCAAAGAGTTCATTTAGAGAGTGTATTCCAGTCATAATTCTGTTTTGTTGGTACCACAACCACAGCTGAGTACAAAATAGAAGTTAAAACCAAGGTAATCAGTAGCAGGAAAAACTTAATTGGAAAGGATCCAGTTTAAGGGAATATGTTTTTATTTTAGCCAGTTAATCAATATACTGTTATATAGAGAAGAATAGTTCCAATAGAACTTTCCACAGTGGTAAAAATGTTCTAATCTATGCTGTTCGATATGGCAGCCAGTAGCCAAATGTGGTTATTGAGCACTTGAAATGTAGCTAGTGCAACTTAAGGACTGAGTTTGTAATTTTGTTTAATTTGAATTTGAAAATAAAAAGCCGCATGTAGCTAATGGCTACTACCATGTTGAACAGTGACATTATGCCGCATTCCAAAGGTTGTTGCAAGTTAAAGAACAAATAAAATGAGATTTTCTTTTTATCTGTAATATAGCTAAGGAGATTTTAAAAGTGTTGCCTTTTTTAATTATTAAAGTGATACAGCTGATAACTTGAACAAAGTTTCATGACTATTCTTAGAATTATCTGTTAAAACTAGCAGAATTCCTCTAATATCTTCGTAATCCTTATCAATATTTGAAACAATCTGATTCATTTGTCAACTCTTCTCCTCCACTAAAAGAACACTACCCTATGCCAGTTGCTTAGTATACAAAAAATAAAAAGACCTAGTCTGTACCCTTAAGCTGAAGTAACAACTGTATTTAATTTTTTAAAACCTTTTTTCCTCTTAAAGACATGAAGTATTACAACTGAGTTTTTTTTTTGCCGGGTGTTGTGTCTCACGCCTGTAATCCCAGCACTTTGGGAGGCCAAGGCAGGCGGATCACCTGAGATAGGGAGTTCGAAACCAGCCTGACCAACATGGAGAAACCCCGTCTCTACTAAAAATACAAGATTAGCCGTACGTGGTGGCACTTGCCTGTAATCCCAGCTACTCAGGAGGCTGAGAGGGGAGAATCGCCTGAACCCAGGAGGTGGAGGTTGCGGTGAGCCGAGATCACAGCATTGCACTCCAGCCTGGGCAACAAGAATGAAACTCCATCTCAAAACAACAACAACAAAAAGAACTGAGTTTCAACCCTGGCCTTGTCATTACTATGTAATGTTTAGCAAGGCGTTTACTGTTTAGATGCAATTTCCTTATCTAAAAAATGTGAATGGATAAGATAGTTCATTCTCTCAGTACGTATTTATGAAGATCACTAACAGTGTCTTATAGTGATGAAAAAACCAACAATAAGTAAGATAAGTCACAGGGCTTACATTATAGTGGGGAAGAAAAACAACCTCCAAAAAATAAGCCATGAAAAAAAATGGTTGGAATCCTTAGTGATTAATGAAATGCAAATTAAAACCACAATAGGATACCATTTCACACCTAGAATAGCTAAAATAGTGACAGTCCTGGTGAGATGGTGAAGCAGTTGAAACTTGCATACATTGCTGGTAGATTTAAAATGGTACAACCACTTTGGAAAGGAGTTTTGTTTTTTTTTTTTAATTTGAGATAGAGTCTCGTTCTGGGGTGCAGTGGTGTGATCCTGGCTCACTGCAGCCTCTGCCTCCTGGGTTCCAGCGATTCTCCTGTCTCAGCCTCCTGAGTAGCTGGGACTACAGGCATGCTCCACCATGTCCGCCTAATTTTTTGTATTTTTAGTAGAGATGGGGTTTTGCCATGGTGACCAGGCTGGTCTTGAACTCCTGGCCTCAAGTGATCTGCCCACCTCATCCTCCCAAAGTGCTGAGATTACAGTCTTGAGCCTGTACTGGCTGTCACTGTGCCTGGCTGAGTTTGACAGTTTGTTATAATGGTAAACATAACACTTAAATATAATTGTGCAGTCTGACTCTTATTTACCAAAGAGAAATTAAAATGTGTCCACTCAAAGACCTGTACACGAATGTTCGTATGATTACATAGCTTTTTATATAATTTTTCCATTTTGGAGAAAGTTCTGAGGGAGGAAGAGAAACTGTAAGTGCTTAAAGGGTACCCTGGCATTGTACAATTAGTACTCGTCCATGACAGCTGCAGCTGAAGTCCAAGGTGGGCCAGGCAGAAATAGCTACTGCTACAAAATGTTCTAGATAAGCTTGTGCGAGAAATATTACCAGGGAATTAAATGAATGCTAATGTATTTATTTTATATTCAAACCAGCAAAATTGAAGTGTACTACAGGGTTTGCTTATGTCTGCTAATCAAGACTGATGTGCTGAGAGAGCCTAAAGCCATTGCTTTATCCTTTTTCTCATATGAGTGTGTGCATCCACCCGGGGAAGTTCTTTTGATTTATTTTCTTTTGAAGAGAACCAGAGCCCAGGAACCTCAGGGACTAAAGCCTCAAAGAAATGTTAAACTTGTGTTTCTTCAAAGCAACAATTAACTTTACTGATAGCCTATTCATTAGATATAGCTGTTCACAGCAAGATCTTATTAATGCTGTCCGTTTGCCTCTAAAAGTATAACCTATCTAGTAATTATTTCTAATTAGCTATTGGAAAGACTACTGCTGTGGCATTTAAAGAATTATTTTCCTATTGCAGGATTGATTCCCCTTCACGGAATTAAGCATAAACTTAGATATATTGATCTACATAGTAATTGTATAGATAGTATCCATCACTTACTTCAGTGTATGGTAGGATTGCACTTCCTGACCAATCTTATTTTGGAGAAAGATGGAGACGATAATCCTGTCTGTCGACTGCCAGGTATGAATAATTAATTTAATATTTTTTCTAACAGTTACTATTCAGAGCTTCTTTATTTTCCTGAAATTGGCATTTGTGACCTCAATTTAGTCTCCAGCTTTGCAACGTTTTCTATATTGGGGAAAACATGGTTACAAATAAAATTAGTGTATTAAGACTAATGACTGTTACAGAACACAAGATGAACAGTTCAGTGATGCTCCTATCTAGGCAGTTTCATATTTGATAAGTGAATGCCTCAAAATTATATCATTATAGTATATTCTATTAATAATAGTATAATACTATGCAGCCACAAGAAAGAATATAGAATCTCTTTTTCTACTAGTGGACAATTATGTCCAAGATACATTAAGAGGAAGAAAAGCAGGTTGCAAAGTACTGCATACAGTAGGCCACCATTTGTGTGAAAAGGGTAACACACATACACAGACACAAACATTTACGTACATACATATATATGTATGCACACATGTGTGTGTGCTCAGTATATACATAAAACATCTAGAAGAATACACACTTTAAAAAAATGTATAATATTAGCTAACTGAAGGAAAGGGAACCAGGTAACTGGAGATTAAGAAATGAGAAAATTTTTTACTATGTTCCTTTTGAATTTCATATTATGTGAATTTATTACATTATTAATAAATAATTTTGTTTGAAGAAAGTTTAATATATAGAGATGCTGGTGCTGCTGAAATGCTATTTGAGCTAATTGGGAATCAATCAAGTTGACAAAGATAAAGCAGACCAGACTACCATTTCTAGAACTCACTTATCTCATATTGCTTAACCGAACAATAAGAGAAATGTGTAGAATGTGAATATACATACTAAAGATCAGCTTGAGTACAAGTTAGCTACAGAGGCTTCATTTTATTATTCATATGCAACCATAAGAAGGCTATTTGCAGCATGGAAACCTGTGTTGGTAATTTTATTTCACAGAAGAAAATCTGATACATTTGATAATTGTTTTCCTCAGGTGGAAAATATTTCCTATTCGTTTCCATAAAGTCTCCCTGAACATCAGGACAGATTTGAGAGTTTCTGAGGAAACTCTTTCCTTGAAAGAAAACCATATTTCTAAAGCCTTGCATTTTTCTTTTCTCTGCTAAACCCTCAGGTTGGATTTTTTTAATAATCTTATCTCAAGAACCTCTGGTTTCTACAATTCGAATCTTTGTTTTTCACTTTTTTTCCTAAATTAGGTACTTCTCTCAATACAGTCACCCTCCCTTCAGAATTGAGAGGTAACTTATTGCTGAAATAACTTTTCTTCCCTCAAGATTTCTAATACTAATTTGCCAGACTTCTTTCTTACTTTTGGAATTCTTCCAACCACTTTGTTGGTCTTCATTAGTTTTAAAATTACGTTTACGCAGGATTAAGGTGTTCCTGTTAGCCTTAGTACCAAATGAATGTTAATTTGTCAGATATAATTGTTCTTAGGGAAGATAAACATATTATTCTTGATTACTTGATAGTTCACCTGCTTTAATATTAGTTATGTGTAATTTAAAAGAGAAGAAAGGGGATATTCTGCTAATGCTGAGACCTCACTAGGGAAATTCTGGCATTTTGGTCATTATCCCCATCATCCTGCTTTGTGTTCATTTTTGTTGTTTATATTAACCCCATATTAAAAAATAAAAGACATGTTTAGCTTCCTTCCTAGAATAAATTTCTACTGGTTTTATGCATTATATATTTAAAGTAATTTTTTAGAGATAGTTATTTTAACTTTTTGAACTTCATCAGGAGGGTTATTTGAGAGGGATGGAGAGTGGAGGAGAAGTGTTTTGTTTCTTTTGTATGTAAGGATTTAATGATTACATGCTGGAGAAGTTGAATAAGTAACAAGTTTATTATTTGCTTTCTGGAACTATTCTGGGCAATTTATCTGGTAGCTGATAAATTTAGTTTATTCTAGAAATAATTGACTTTTTTTAATATTTCAGTTTTCATTTTGAATGATTTGTTTCCAAGGGTACAGAGCAGTTATTCTCCAGACTTTGCCACAGCTTAGAATCCTTGATTGCAAGAACATATTTGGTGAACCAGTAAATTTGGCAGAAATAAATTCATCACAGCTGCAGTGCCTAGAAGGTCTTTTGGATAATTTAGTTTCTTCTGATTCTCCCCTAAATATAAGTGAAGATGAGGTATAGTATTTACTTTTTTTTCCTAATATAAAAAATACCTTCAAATTTCAGTAAGTGAATATAAATTAAAAGGATTTTGGTTTGTTTCTGTGTCATAGATCATTGATAGAATGCCAGTGATAACAGCACCCATCGATGAGTTAGTTCCCTTGGAACAGTTTGCAAGTACACCAAGTGATGCTGTGTTGACGTCTTTTATGTCTGTGTGTCAATCTTCTGAGCCAGAGAAAAGTAATCATGAAAGTGATTTGCAGAATGAGATAAAACTTCAGAAATTAGATGATCAAATTCTACAACTTCTAAATGAAGTAACTATTTTTCCTACTTCTCTATAGACATGTTTATTGAAGAAGACATAGTTAAGAAAATGTAAAATAAAAATTATGTACTAGCTGACCAACCTATTTTAGTGCATCAGTGTTCTTGTATTTTTGTTTTCCTCTACAGAAATAGGGTTCTATTATTGCATAATGGTAGTAAAAGGTAACATAAATTTTTCACTCATTTTACTTGTCTTCCTTTACATCTTCATTATGTCATTTCTTTGTCTTGTTCTGTAGTACTTTACATTACTTCTATTACATCCACCGTAAGCAAGGGAGAAACTCTTTAGACTCAGTGTTACTTAACGCAAAGGAATACTTTGGCCTTTACTATCTCTTCAGTGGTTTAATGGTCAAAATCACTTCTACAACTTACAGCTGAATGGCAGGTTAATTTACATAGTTCCTGTATCAATTTCATTTTCTAGTAGACCATCACCTAATCAATCTATACTTTCCTGAGCTGTTAATCCTTTTTTACCGCTGCTACTGAATCTCTAGTTTTTAGAATCTGTGAACTATGTGTATGAACTACAATTCCTAGAATTTACTGCTATTCAGGTCTCCAACCCTCGCTCCAGCATTCTCACTATCATCCACAGTGGCGGTGGTTCTCTTGGGTACCACTACTATCTGACTGCAATAGATTATTACTTTATTTGCCTTCTAGCTGGGTGTAGGATAGAAAGATAGTGGTATAGGTCAAAGAGGCTATTAGTCATACGTTAGTTCAACTTAAAAATTTGTAACTAAGTTATTGTTACTAATTTTTTTTTTTTAGAGTTAGGGTCTTACTCTGTCACCCAGGCTGGAGTGTGGTGGCACGAATATAGCTCACTGCAGCCTCGAATTCCTGAGCCCAAGAATCTTCCCACCTCAGCCTCCTGCGTAGCTGGGACTACGAGGCACATGGCACTGTGCCTAGCTAACTTTTAAATTTTTTGTGTGGAGACTGGGTCTCGCTTTGTTACCCAGGCTTTCTCAAACTCCTGGCTTCAAGTGATCCTCCTAAAATAGTGGGATTACAGGCAAGAGCCACCACGCCCAACCTCTATAACTAGATTTTCTTGGTCAAAATTTTTTCGCAAATTAGGAAGGGGGAAGGAGTGGAAAATGCTTATGAAATGGTTATGGTTCAAGAGGTTTTTAACCCTGAACTATTATTTATATAATATAATATTAACAATGCTGGATAAACAAGAGGTCTGCCTTAGGCGAGTGAAAGTGAATAAGGCTGTGAGGATTCTGTGTTTCAGAAATCCATAGAGATTTCAGTTTGAGCCAATAAGGAGATAGTAATAGAAGTGAGACAAGAATGCTGGCCTACATATTATTTGACATCATTGATACTGTATGGCTGGACTTGTGGACTCCTCCGTTTCCTCAGGTTTCATCTTTTCTAATGGCTGACTCTTCTACCAATGAAAGAACTTAGATTGAAGTTTAATGTCTTTAATTTGAAGTGAACATTTCAGTTTCTCATAGGCTAATCTCATTTTATCCTCATGACAACCCAATCAAGTAGATAGAGATTAATGTATTATTGTCCTTGTTATAGAAAAGAAGATCCAGAGTTTAAATCACTTATTTAAAAGTGCTTTATTTGCAAGATAGTTGAGCTCCAAATTCATAGCTCCTTATGTCCAATCAAATTCTTCAACTATGTCATGCTTCTCACTTACAGTGCTAGTTCTTTCTACTTTGTTAACCAAAAACAGGAGTCTAGCTATCTGGAAAGAAAGATTCACTGCTGTGTATATTTAAAATGTTTAAGAAAATGACTTCTTGTTCACTGTCTTACTTGGGGTAAAGAGTAAACATGCAGTTTGAATTTCATTGAGCTGTTCATACACTCAAATGATTTCATCTCGAGTATCAATTTATAAAGTCATAATATTACCACAATGTGCTGTGCTATAATAAAGACATTTATTTTTCTTAATCATGGGACTTAAAATCATAATTAACCCTGCCGAACTGGGAAATTTTATGTCTGTGAAAAGCTGTTTTGCCTTTATTTTAGTTTTCCTCCAACATTCTATTATGAGCATTTTTATTCTTCAGCAAACTTGAAAGAATTTCTTAGTGAATATCAGTATATCCACCAACCACATTCTACCCTTAACATTTTACTACATTTATTTTGTCATGTAGCTGTTAGTGTATCAAACTATCTTATGACACATTTCAAAGTAAATTACACACATCAATACATTTCTCCCTAAATACTAAGCATGCATATCATTAATTAGAGTTAAATATTTTTTAAGTGTTTTCTTTAATGTGAAATACAGGTCTGCATATTTCCTGAATTGAGAATACATATATCTGTTATCCAAACTTCTGTGAAGATTAACATTATCATGTTCCCTTATGGCCTCTCCCACAAGCAGTCCTCCACTGCCTCCAGAGGCAATCACTTTTCTGATTTTTTGTCTACCATATATTATTTAATATTTGTTTTAGAACCTAATATAAATAGAATCATACAGTGTGTAACTCTTTTGTTTAGGGCTTCTTTCACTGAGCATAACCTTTTAAAAATTAATCCATGCTATTATGTATATCAGTAGTTCTTATTTCTATGTAGTATGCCATTCTATGAATATATTACACTTTATTTTTCCATTGTCTTGTTGAAGGTTATAACCTAGCTTGGAACCTGGGTTATTAGAAGTTTATGAGTAGAGCTGCAATAAATATTACTGTATAATCTTTTTGTAAACATGTATCTTTGTTTCTCTTCAGTAAACAGCTAGAAGTGCAGTTTCTGGGTTATAGGGTAGATGTATGTTCAGTTTTATAAGAAATTTATAACTTTTTTCAAAGTGGCTATTTTATTCCCACTAACAGTGTATGGCTATTCCAGTTTTTCTGCCACCTCACCAGTATTTGGTGAGGTTAGCATTGCTTTTATTTTAGTCATTCTAGTGGGAGTATCCTGATGTTTGTTGTGATTTTAATCTGCATTTCACTAATGATTAGTTATGTTGGATAGTTTTTTATGTGCTTATTGAATATTTATCTTCTATGAATGCCTGTTCAAAATTTTTGCCCATTGTTAAATTGGGTTGTTTATCCAGGTTGTAGGAATTTATTATATATGCTAGACACCAGTATTTTGTCAAATATATCTAGTGTGAATATTTTCTCCCTGTTTGTGGATCTCATATTCATTTCTTTACTGGTCTTTTGATAAGCAATAGTGTTTAATTTTGATAAAGTCCAATTTATCATTTTTTTCCCTTTCATGGTCATTGTTTTCTACAACTTTAAAAATTTTGTGCATACCAAAATAACATTCTCCTGTGTTAGCCTCTAAAAGTTTTAATGGTTTTACCTTTTGCATTTAGATCTGTGTACATATATGGTTCACTCTTTTCCATATGGATTTTCAGTTATCTCAGTACCATTTGTAGAAAAGGCTCTTCTTTTCACTAAATTTCCTTAATGAATTTCTTGAAAAAAAAAATCAAATCACCTTACAAACTGTAAAATCTAGCTCTGGGTTCTTTTTTTCTTTGTCAGTTTGGGTAAGTTGTATTTTTCAGTTAATTTGTCCATTTCATCTCATTATCAACATAAAATTAATATTCCCTTATTATAATTTTAATTTCTATAGGATCTATAATGAAAATCTCTTTCATGACTGATATTGGTAATCTGTGTTTTCTCTATTTTTTATTTGTTTGCCTTGATCAGTTTAGCAAGGGGTTTTGATGATCTTTTCAGAAAATAGACTTTTGGCTTTGTTAATTTGATTAATATTTCTTTTCTGTGTTCTTGATTTCTGGTTTTTATTTTTCCCCTCTACTGTGAATTTACTTTGCTGTTTGTTTTCTAGCGCTTTTTTTTTTTTTTTTTTTAAATACAGTCTTGCTCTGTCACCCAAGCTGGAGTGCAGTGGCCTAATATCAGCTCACTACAACCTCCATGGCTCCTGGGTTCAAGCAATTCTCCTGCCTCAGCCTCCTGAATAGCTGGGATTACAAGTGTGTGCTACCACACCTGGCTAATTTTTGTAATTTTAGTAGAGACAGGGTTTCTTTCACCGTGTTGCCCAGGCTGGTCTCGAACTCCTGGCCTCAAGCGATCCTCCCGTCTCTGCCTTCCAAAGTGCTGGGATTACAGGCATGAGACAGGGCCCCCAGCTGTAACTTCTTAATATAAGTACTTAGGTCATTGATTTTAGACATATCTCCTAATGTAACCATTTAAAGCCGTAAACATTCCTCTGAGCACTGCTTTAGCTGCATTCCACAAATTTTGGTATGTTTTGCTTTTGCTATTGTATAGTTAGAAATACTTCTCTAATTTCCTTTGTGATTTCTTCCTTGATCCAAGACATATTTAGAAATGTCTTTTATTAATTTTTAAACCATTTGTCATTCTATAGATATGTTATTGGTCCTTGATTTCTGATTTACCTCCATTTTGTTCAGAGAACATATTCTGAATAATTTCCATCTTTTAAAATTTATTGAGTTTTGTTTTTTGTTTTTTTTTATTGTACTTTAAGTTTTAGGGTACATGTGCACAATGTGCGGGTTTGTTACATATGTATCCATGTGCCATGTTGGTGTGCTGCACCCATTAACTCGTCATTTAGCATTAGGTGTATCTCCTAATGCTATCCCTCCCCCCTCCCCCGACCCCACAACAGTCCCCATATGGTTTTTCTAAGTGGATATTCATTGTGCTCTTAAAAAGAATGTGTATTCTACAATTAAGTCGGGATGATTGATAGTATTTTCAGGTGAACCATGTCTTTACTCACTTTTTTGTCTGTTCTATCAGTTGCTGATGCTTGGCTTTTTGTTTGTAGAGGTCAGGGGGTCGATCTAGTTCTATCAATTGTGGCATGAAGAAGTGTTGAAATCTCTGTGGTTGTGGATTTGTGTTTCTCACTTTAGTTCTTTATTTGCTTCTAGTGTTTGAAGCTCTGTTATTAAGCACATACACATTTATGACTGCTTGGTCTTTCTGATGAAGTTACTCTTTTATCATTATGAAATATTCCTCTTTATCTAACAGCCTTATTGAGATATATGTGGTTCACCCATTTGAAGTGTGCAATTCAGTGGTACCTGTTAGCAGTCATTACTCATTTCCTTCTACCTCCACCCTCAACCCTAAGCAACCACAAACCTATTTTCTTTCTCTATAGATTTGCCTATTTTGAACATTTCATATAATTGAAATCATAATATTTAGCCTTTTGTGACTAGCTTCTTTCACTTAGCATAATATTTTCAAGGTTCATCCATATTGTAGCATATATCAATACTTCATTTCTTTTTGTTACCAAATAATTATTCCATTGTATGGATATACCACGTTTTATTTATCCTTTTGTCAGTTGATAGACATCTGAGTAGCCTCTACTTTTGGTTATTATGATATTTCTATGAATATTTATGTATAAGTTTTTGTGTGGACATAGATTTTCATTTCTCTTGGCTATATACCTAGAAGTAGAATTGATGGGTCATACGTTTAACCTTTGGAGCAACTGCCAGACTTTCCAAAGTAACTGCACCATTTTACATCTTCAGCAGCAGTATATGAAGGTTCAGCTTTTCCACATCCTTGCTATCTTGTTCGTATATGTCATTTTCATTGTAGCCATCCTAGTGGGTGTAAAGGCATATCTCATCCTGACATCCATTTACTTTTAACCTGTTTGTGTCTTTCTATTTAAATGGGTCTTGTGGACAGAAGAAAAATGAGTCTTGTTTTTAAATCCCATCTGGCCATCACTTCTTTGGAAGAGTCTGTTAAAATTTACTGTAATCATTAATGAAGTTGGATTAAGGTCTACCATTTTATTGTGATTTGTTTTCTGTTTGTCTCTGTTTTATATTCATTTTTCTTTCTTTCCTCCTTTCTGTTGGATAATTTTTAGAATTCAGGTTTTTTTTGTTTTGTTTTGTTTTTTGAGATGGAGTTTCACTCTTGTTGCCCAGGCTGGAATGCAATGGCGTGATCTCAGCTCACCGCAACCTCCACCTCCTGGGTTCAAGCAATTCTCCTGCCTCCTGGGTAGCAGGGATTATAAGCATGTGCCACCACACCCGGCTAATTTTGTAATTTTAGTAGAGACGGGGTTTCTCCATGTTGGTCAGGCCGGTCTTGAACTCCCAAGCTCAGGTGATCCACCTGCCTTGGCTTCCCAGAGTGGTGGGATAGAATTCAGTTTTAATTCATATGTTTGTTTTTTAGTCACAATTTGCTAGGTTTTGTTTTGGTCTGGATGCTCTAAAAAAAGACTTGAAACAGTCTACTTAGAGTTAATACTGTATCACTTCAAGTAAAATGTTTAAACATTATTTGTATTTATCTGTATATAAATCAACTGTGATGCTCTTTATTTCTTCTTGAGGATTCAAATTTCCATCTGGTGTTGTATTCCTTCAGCCAAGACTTCCAGTCTGAACTTCCTTTAGCAAATGTTGTAGCATTACATCTGTGGATACTAGTCTGTTTCACCTTTATTCTTAATGGACTTTTTCACTGAATGTAGAATTCTCAATTGACAATTTTTTTTTCTTTCAGTACTGTCCCTGGCCTCCATAGTTTTGATTGCAAAGTTAACATGAATTCAAAATCCTTGATTTCTTGTATGTAATATGCCATTTTTCTTTGGCTACTGTCAAGAATTTGTCTCTCTTTGTTTACAGCAGTTTGACTGCATTGTGCCTAAGGATGGTTTTCTTTGTATTTATCCTGCTTGGGGTTTCTCTGTGCCTCCTGAATCTGTAATTTTATGTTTTCACCTAATTTGGGAAATTTCTTCCAATATTTCTTCTGCTCCATTCTCTCTTCTCTTTTTCAGATTCCATGTAGACTTTTTGATATTGTCTCAAAATTCCCTGAGGCTCTGTACATTTTGTCAACATTTGTTTTTCTGTATTCTTCGTGTCGAATAACTTCCATTGAACTAGGTTCTGGTTCATGTACTCTTTCTTTATTGCCTCACTCTGTATTAATCTCAGTCAGTTTCTACTTCAGACATTGTATTTTTCAGTTATAGAATTTCTATTTTTAGTTCTATTTCTGAGCTGAGTTTTCTTGTTTTTTCGTTTATGACAGGCGTATTTCTTATTATCTCATTGAACATCACTATTTGATCACTATTTTAAAGTTCTTGTTTGCTTATTCAAACATTTGAGTCATCTTAGGTTTGGTCTCCATTTTCTCTTGAGAATAGGTCATTTTCCTGGTTCTTCCTATGGCGAGCAATTTTGAAGTGCGTCCTGGACATAGTGAATGTTTTGTTGTGGCTACTCTAGATTTGGTTATAGTCCTTAAAAGAGTGTTGACATTTTTGTTTTAGTAAGCATTTAACTTGGTTTGACTCAGATTGTATGTTTTTCTGTTAGGTAGCAGTTCAAAGTTCATTTCATTTATTTTGTTCTTTGCTGGGCCACTTGCAGTCCACTTCATACTGCCCTCTGGTTCTTCAGGCCCAGAAGTCTGGTTTTTCCTACCTGAGGTTTAGACTCTCTGCATGATGCTGATTGTGATACATTCTCAGGCTAAAACCATAAAAAAACAGAAACACCCTCATTCTGGTCCATTTTCCAAGTGTCAGGTCCCCTCTAGGATAATCCTACTTTGTTCACTTTCTAAGGCCTTCAAGTAGTTTTTATTTTTGTTTTGTTTGTATTTTTTCCAGAGTTTGTAATTGTTATCTGCAGGAAAGTCAACATGGTAGAAGCTTGCTTGTCCATACCAGAAGCTGAATTCCCTGTCTTTAATGTCAAACATTCCTAATTTATAAACCCTTAATCATATAAAAAGTCATAATATTCCAGAAAATTTCCAATTTCAATCTTTTTTATACTGAACTTTTAACAAATTTTGTTGGCTTTTTAAATTTTAGACTTCTAATTCAATAGATAATGTTCCTGAGAAAGACCCCAGACCAAAAAGAGACACAGATATAACTTCTGAAAGTGACTATGGAAACAGAAAAGAATGCAATAGAAAAGTTCCTCGAAGATCAAAAATCCCTTATTATGCCAAAACCATTCAAACTGTTAAGCACCACAATAAAAACTACAACTCTTTTGTAAGGTACTTGTTTTAGTTTTAGAAATTTAAGGCACACAGAAGTTAATAATGCTGGCTTCTTTCTTGAAGCTATCTCCTGGTGATATTTGTTACTTTACTAATGTTGAAGATTTGATTTTTCAGCCTTGTAGGTTCTGATCTGGTCAGTACATTCATGTAAATGTATATAAAAGGATCCTTTTCTCTGTGTCTGTACCTAAGTTGCAAAATTAATGTATAAACCTGAAGATATCTCATATCATAAAGAATACTGACCTTAGAACTGGAATACCTTAGTTTAATCTAGATTTAGTTCAATCAAAAACAATGTATGTGGTTTTAGTTTAATTTGAACTAATGTTATTAGTTCAAATTCCACTGCATTCATTTACAGTGGGAAATAAGACTGGTACACTTGAGTCTACATGACTAGCCTTTTCTCTCTTTGTAGGCAGATATAGATGGAAAGTCAAATCCTAGTCAGATGATACTGAGTTTAGGATTAAATGTGAATAAGATGATTGTGTTTAATGCCATAAGGACAAAGGAGACCAATGTCTGTACTTTCATAATTGGGATCACCATGACAAGTGGTTCAGAAATGACTACTCTGGGATGGTTACAGTAAACTTTTGCCTCTGTAATTCTCCTTTTGCAAAGCATGTTTTGTTGTTTTGTTGTTGTTTAATTCTTCCATACCTACCTAATTACATTTTACATGTATATATATACACACACAGAGGCATTCAGTTCACTTAAAACACTGTACTTTTTTCCAGGACATACCCGGGAATTTCTTTGGTCCTACCAAGTGATAGAATCTATTAACTTTGATCCATTATATGTTGATTTTAAACTTTTAACTCTCAAAGAGTAGTTCTATTTACTGTCTTTTCAAGTTCTTGGGTATCATCTTACCATAGTACTTTTTAAATTATTCTGATATATCCAAGAATTCTACCCTACCTGAAAATGTTGAACCCTGAACATTTATGAAATCATTATCTTTTTTAAAATCTTAAGGCACTTATTAATCAACAGAGCACACCCATTATAAAATTTATGAAGCAGTTTGTCCAAGTTACTATAATTTTATTAATATTCTTTTTAAAAAGCTGTTTGCATGTACAACTAGAAATGTTAATGTTAGAGAAAAGTAATGTGAACACTACTTTTTTGAGTTATTTTCTATGTTTCATTCTTTACAGTTGTAATCGTAAAACGAAACCACCTTACCTTAAAGAATTATATGTAAGCTCATCTTTAGCAAACTGTCCTATGTTACAAGAATCAGAAAAGCCAAAGACTGAAATAATTAAAGTAGACCAAAGTCACTCAGAAGACAACACTTACCAGGTATGATTTAAGAGATTAAGAAAAAATGAGTATGAATAATTTTAAATACAGAGTCCCAGAAAAATTATGCATGCTTTTATTAGCAAAAAGTGTTTGAATTTTATTGGAGTGATGAAAATGGGTTATTTTTTTCCTTCCTGATTTCCAGATTTTATGTAATGTTATTTTTGAACGAATGAAAATTACATTTTTTTATGATCAGATTTAAGTGAAATCATTTGTTATATGCTTCTGGAGGAAGAAACAGTTATGAATTTTTTAATTCTTATTCCTTAAGCTAGTGCTTCCTACTTTTTTTGGGTGTCAGACCCTTTTTAGTATCTAAAAAAATCTACAGGTCTTCTCAAAGAAGCCTGTTTTTACACTCAAAAAAATGTATATAATTTCAAGGTTTTCATGGACTTTTCTGAAACTCAATTTTGGACCACTGGATCCCAGATTAGGAGGTGTTCAAAAATGTTTTAATTCTTTAAAATTTGCTTAACATTTCTTATGTTGAGAAACCTCAGTACATGTGGTTTCATTATTTTATATTTTTCATTAACTTCCCCTTATATTACTTGTGTATTGTTCTTTCAGTAATAGAATTGGTACGTTTTAGGCTACTGGTTTCCTCCCTTTATTCTCAACTATAGAGGCTTTAATATTGAAAAAGAATAATTATCATTATGACTGGACACACTTCATCTTTCTTCTTACTTAACCTATTGTGCCTGTGTTTCCCAAGTTACATATTCATTTTTCTCATGAAAAATCAGTCTTGTCTGATTCAACCCCCCCCAAGTTTGTTCGAGATTAGATCCTTACCAATCTTCGTATTCCCTTGCGTGCCTTGGTAAGGACTCTGTTTCCTTAATACAGAGTCTGGCATGTGGGTGCCATGCTATGAGTATATACTATTTCAAAAAAGGAATCTTATCTACTATGGCGTAATAATAGCAGCTAACATTTATTGATTGGTTATTATGTAGCAGGCACTGTTCTGCACTTACCTATATGCTTTGCTACCATTAACTTAATTTTTGGCCCGGCGCAGTGGCTCACACCTGTAATCCCAACACTTTGGGAGGCCGAGGTGGGTGGATCACTTGAGGTCAGGAGTTCGAGACCAGCCTGGCCAACGTGGTGAAACCCCATCTCTACTAAAAATACAAAAAAACAGCCAAGCGTGGTGGCACATGCCTGTAGTCCCAGCTACTCAGGAAGCTGAGGCAGAAGAATTGCTGGAATCCAGGAGGTGGACTTTGCAGTGAGCTGAGATCATGCCACTCCACTCCAGCCTGGGTGACACAGTGAGACTCAAAAAAATAAAATAAAAAGTTTCACTGTAGCTCTTTGAAGTAGGTACTATTATTCCCCTGTTATAAATGGGAAAATTGAGGCTGTGAGAAGTTAGGTCACTTTGGTAAGTTCACATAACTTTGTTGTTTTCTTTCAGTCCCTTGTTGAACAGCTAGACCAAGAGAGAGAGAAGAGATGGAGAGCTGAGCAAGCTGAAAATAAACTCATGGATTATATTGATGAGCTGCATAAACATGCAAATGAAAAAGAGGATATTCATAGTCTGGCTCTAGTTACCACAGATAGGTAAAAAGAAATTAATAAACCTGAAGATACCTAATAGCATAAACAATACTGACTTTAGAACTGGAATACCTTAGTTTCAGTGTGGTTCAATCAACAGCAATGTATGTGGTTTTAGTTTGATTTGAACTAATTTTATTAGATAATTTAGCACTTTATTAGCTTGTTATATCAACAAGAAATTCGGATACATGTATCTGAGCCCTCAAGCAGGAAGGTGTCAGATAAATATTATAAGTAAAGAACAGCAAGAGACTAGAGCAGTGATTAACAAACTTTTTATGTAAAGTGCCAGATTCTGTAAAGGGCAGGCATTGGCAGCCTTTTTCTTTAAGCTTCATGGTTCATATTTGATCTCATCACATACTCATCTTCTGCAATGGGCTTTTGTATCATATAGCCCAGTTTCTTAATTCTGATGTTTTTATTCTATCCTTACCATTACATGTGCCATTTTATCTGGGTTTTTTGTTTTGTTTTGTTTTGTTTTGTTTTGTTGTATTGCATTCTTTAATACAGGTCTGTCATTTCATTCTGTGAAAATACCAGTTTTTTAAATTACAATAACTTTTTATCTTGTTTCCTGTAATTATTTCTAACGTTATACTTTTCCTCAAATGATTATAAGATGTTTAGAGTTTCTTATGGTTTCTTACCCTTGAATGAGCACTAGGTTTCTAGACTTGACATTTGCTAACAGACTTTGGGAAGTTGCTCTTGGTTCCATTTCCTGTCTGATTGTGCAGTAGATAATTCCCCTTCTAAAATCTCATTTGGATAAGTTGATGTACACAGTTCACAGCCCAGTTCCCGGTTTCTTTTAAGCACTTTTGTGATACTGACATGGTGTTTTCTACCCCACTGCATGTTTCTCTGATAGGTTGTACCTGTGGAGTATAAAGACAATTCTAATACGCAACATGCGTGCTATGAGAACCTCTATAATTATAAAGCTATGATGCGTTATGTTATCACTAGCCCTTCTACCACTACCCACCAACTTCCTGCCTTATTTGTGTTTTACAAATGTCTGTCTGAATTGACACAAGAAGCTACTGGGTATTGGATGAGGGAACAGGATGGTTCAATTAAGAGTGCTCTGACTACCTCAGAAAAACAGCACTCCTGCTTTCAGTAAGTGCATGAGTAACCAACATTATGTAGTGACAGATTTATAGAGATCCTGTGACTGAGTCATGGACAGACAGTAGAAGAGAAAAGATATGTCTTCCTTTTTTTCAGAATGGAGCAGTTTCATGAGGCAAAGCCTGAGTGTTGTAGGAGTTGTTTTTAATTTCAATTTAGTTCCATTTGCCTTATAATTGAAATTATTCCCAAATTTTGGCATTATGTTATCTTTTGTTTTCAGTTATATGTGTATGAATTTTTACTTTATTCTGTATTCTAGGTATTTAGTGGGATATTAGAGGAAGCTGTGTCTAGGGCTGCTAGCCAAAGTCCATTTAAACTGGAAGACTTTGGGCAAACTTTATCTTTCTTCTTACTTAACCTATTGTTGTGCCTGTGTTTCCCAAGTTATGTATTCATTTTTCTCATGAAAAATCAATCTTTTCTGATTCTTCTTTTATCTACGCCACCCCACCCCACCCCCACCACATGTTTGTTTGAGATTAGATCCTTACCAATCTTCCTATTCTCTTATGTGCCTTGGTAGGGACTCTGTATCCCTAATGCAGTGTCTGGCATGTGGGTGCCATGCTGTGAGTATATACAATTTCAAAAAATGAATCTTACCTACTGTGGTATCTTTATTATCCAAACCTCCTTGATGACCAGATCTGTTCATCTAATTATCTACTAAAAATGCCTTGCCTGTATTCCTCGTAAGTTTCTTAAGATCAGCATGGCCTCAGGTGGATTCATTCTTCTTCCTTATTTTGTATTTCTTGTCCTAATAAATGGTGCCCCATCCAGCATCCAGTCAGTCACCAAAACTATAGAAATCTAGGAATCTTTTTTTTTTTTTGCTTCCTTTCTCTTTCTCCTATCCCACAACCAGTTGATATTATCATCTTTATTGATACCTTTATTCATCAATTGATATTGATATCATCTTAAAAGATGTTGAACTATCTCCTCTGTATCCCAAAACTGTTACCTTTCTTTAGGCCCTTAACTGTTGCTTAGATGATTGTTCCATTTCTGTTTCTCTGTGGCTTTCCCTGCCCCCAACCCATATACAGTCTAGCACGCTTTCATATAGCATATCAAACAGGAGTTGAGAGCATGAACAAAGGAAGACCAGTTCAGAGAGTACTGTCATTGAAGTCAAGAAGAAAGATGATAAGGACAAGAATTAGAGAAATGACCATAGTGTAGACATTGATGGATATATTTTTTTAAATATGCCTTGGATATTACATTGGCTTGGCTGCCTCAGTAATTTCTTCATGAGGCTGTGTCTTTGTCAGTGTCTTTTTGCCAAACAGTAGACTTACGGTCTGTCATCTCAACCACCTGTCTGTAGTAAGGGGTGAGCATTTGGCCCAAGCTGGGTAAACATCCTGTATCCTGTGGCCACAGCGATTGGTTCAGGGGGTGGACATATGAATCCAATTGGACTAATCAGAGCCTTGCCTAGGACTCACTTTAAGTTGAGCTAGAGAAAGATACTCTTTCCTGTTTGGTTCAGGGCTATTAGAATATGATCCCAGAGATGTTTGTAGTTTCCCTCTGTACCCCTACCCCAAACATAAAGATTCTTGCATGACACCATCCAGACCACCTATATCTGATTTCCTAGAGTCTGCTTTTAAACCCAGACTCTAGGATTGTGTTACGTTCTTGGTTTCAGTGGTCCCTCAGCATAGTGCCACCCCATCCTTCTCTATGTTTACTTATGCAGGTCAGTAAATTCTGTCTTTTATTTAAACTGATTAAGAGTTTTCAGTTGTAGTGAAAGGGTTCTAACCAGCACAAAGCTGGGAGCAATACTGGGTGTCTGGGTTAGATACAAGGAGTCGAAGTTGACTTACAGGTTGCTATTTATGTAGTACATCTGTCACATCGCTTTATAAATATATCATGTCTGTTCCTTCTGTGAGATGCTGGGTTTCTTGAAGGCAGAGAAGACTCCATCTTATTCATCTTGCTTGCCTTTAAATCTGTATCTAGTATAATGCCTGAAACAAATTGTTTGGTAAAGTTCTGCTGTTGAATAGTAATTTATTTATTTATTTTTATTTTTTTATTTTATTTATTTATTTATTTTTTTTTTTTGAGACGGAGTCTCGCTCTGTCGCCCAGGCTGGAGTGCAGTGGCGCAATCTCGGCTCACTGCAAGCTCCACCTCCCGGGTTCACGCCATTCTCCTGCCTCAGCCTCTCCGAGTAGCTGGGACTACAGGCGCCCGCCACCATGCCCGGCTAATTTTTTTGTATTTTTAGTAGAGACAGGGTTTCACCGTGGTCTCTATCTCCTGACCTCGTGATCCGCCTGCCTCGGCCTCCCAAAGTGCTGGGATTACAAGCGTGAGCCACCGCGCCCGGCCTGAATAGTAATTTATATAAAATATTTTCCTTTTTATCATAATGTTAGGTTCAGGAGTAGGGGAAAGACACACTATTTTTCTGCCAGTTTTTACTGTAATTAGAGTTTGAAACATACTTCAGATCTTCTCTAAGTTTGAACACTTATTACAATTTTATCATTTTTATATGTGTAATATACTTAACACCACATATAACTTCTGCTTTAGGCTAAAGGAAATTATTTTTAGAGAGAGAAATTCCAAAAGACAACTCGAAGTTATGGTTCACAAACTTCAAAGTGAAATTAAAAAACTGACTGTTGAACTAATGAAAGCAAAAGATCAACAAGAGGATCACCTTAAACACTTAAGAACCCTCGAAAAAGCATTAGAAAAAATGGAGAGACAAAAAAGGCAGCAGCAGGCAGCACAGGTATTTCTCTGTTTTAATGTATGAGTGGCACAGATTAACACAAATTCATAGCTTCTATCATGAAACTATACCACCTAGAAAACCTAAAAGATGTAAGGCTATATGCAAAAATTAAATTGCTGTTAATTTAACAGTCACATAGCCTGTTGAATTATGTCTAAATTAAGACTACTAGCTCTTAACACAAAGCAATTAAAAAGAAAAGTTGATGGAAATGTTGCAGGTAGTTAGGCTTTTATTCTGAGAGAGCTGGCTTTTAAAAAGGCTTTCAGGTGATTGAAGAAATTTCATTTTCATGCTTTCTGAATGGAAATTATCATTAAAATCTGTGATGCAAATAAGCAATAGTTAATGCTGGTGTATTTGTTCCTTCCAAGGCTGCACTTTGTGTGACTGTAACATCATTAATTTATTAAAGTTTGAAAATCAACTTAGTCACCAGACACTGTCATTTAAAAGGTACTTATGGAAGCTGACATTAAAATAGCAGGGGAGATTATTATCTAAATAATGTAATTGTGGGTATTTTACTCAGATAAGACTGATCCAAGAGGTGGAACTCAAAGCTTCAGCTGCTGATAGAGAAATACACTTACTTAGAACTTCCCTTCATCGAGAAAGGGAACAAGTGCAACAACTTCATGAACTTCTTGCATTGAAAGAACAGGAACACAGGTAAATGAAAAATGTATCAGGAATGTATTGGCATTTAAAAATAGAAAAAGAAAGCTACTGGCTCCCCACCACCAGTATTTTTTTTTTTTTTTTTTTTTTTTTTTTGAGACAGAGTCTTGCTCTGTCGTCCAGGCTGGAGTGCAGTGGCACAATCTCGGCTCACTGCAAGCCCCGCCTCCCGGGTTCACGCCATTCTCCTGCCTCAGCCTCCCGAGTTAGCTGGGACTACAGGCGCCTGCCACCACGCCAGCTAATTTTTTTTTTTTTTTGTATTTTTAGTAGAGACGGGGTTTCACCGTGTTAACCAGGATGGTCTCGATCTCCTGACCTCATGATCTGCCTGCCTCGGCCTCCCAAAGTGCTGGGATTACAGGCGTGAGCCACTGCACCCAGCCCCCACCACGAGTATTTAAAGATAGTGATTGAGCATTGGTGAAGTCTGACAGAATTAGTTAGTGGAAAATGCCATGTTCATGTATGTATACATTAGAATCAGCCCTATAGCAAGAACTAGTAGCTAAAAAATGAATAAGTGCCTTTGTTATCAGTATTTGAGGTATAGGTTTATAACAATACAGCTTATTTTTCATTTCTGCAAACCCAGCCAAAAGTTGGTCTTTATATAGAGAGAAAAATTTTAATTGACCTCCAAGTTAATTAATTAGTAAAGTAATCAGTATTCTTTATTCCTCTGAATGAGGGATCAGTGAACTTTTTCTGTAAAGGGTCACATAGAAAATATTTCAGGTTCTGCAGGCCATACCTAACTTTGCCTTTGTAGCACAAAAGTAGCCATAGATAATACATAAATGAATGGCATGGCCGTGTTCCAATAAAAGTTTATTTACAAAGAAAAAGGCAGTAGGTCACATTTGGCTGATGGGCTGTAGTTTGTCAACTCTTGCTCTATAGAATCTGTAATAATTTCAACATTTTCAGTTTATCTATTTCAGTTATCTATTTACTATCCTACCAGCGAAATTGTATGATTATCATATGTTAATTGTATTTATTCCCAAACCTGTTTTGTTTTGTATCTACATGAATTTTGGTGTTCTGGGGAAAATTGTTATCTTGTGTAGACGAGACAATTATAAAAGATTGGGGGAAAATAATGACAAAAATCTAGAATTTTGTACTTTGTTTCCTTTACAGGAATTTTGTACTTAGTTTCATTCCAGTTTAAAGAAACCAAAAACTGGAAATAATGAGTTTCACATTATCGGTTTGAGTAATGCAAGAAAAGTAGTGGAGAACCATAAAGAATGAACTGGCCAGATATCAAAAGATTAGTAAATAATTTTACACTTTAACTGACTTTTTCTATTAACAAACCACCATTGCTAATCAGACTGTATTTATTGCAAGTCAAAGACTCGGCCAAAGTAGTAGATACAGTGAAGCATCTTATGCAAATGCACCTGAAGAATTTCTGAAGCCATAGAATGATTCTGAACTATCTCATGAAGTTAAGATTTGACATACTTCCCTTATCTCCATCACTATTAAATGCACAATCAAATAAAACTCATATTATTTGTACCTATCTATGCCCAATTACTGTGTTTGAAAGTGAGAGGCTGATACTGAATTAACAATAGTGAATATAGAATATTAAGAACTATGTAAAGACCTTTAAAATGTTTCTTTTCAGGTGAGTATCATCCTTTTATCTTTATATGTTTTTCACTCCAGGAAGGAACTTGAAACAAGGGAGGTTTTTACTGATGCTGAGTTCCAGGATGCCGTAGCTAAAGAAATAGCCAAAGAAGAGAAAAAGCATGAGCAAGTGATAAAAGAATACCAAGAGAAAATTGACGTATTAAGCCAGCAGTATATGGATTTAGAAAATGAATTCCGTATTGCTTTAACTGTTGAAGCCAAAAGATTTCAAGATGTAAGAATTGGCACCCAGCAATTTATTGAAAACAGAATCAGTAAGATATGGTTTGATGAGAGGACTTGATTTAGAAACATAGCTGTATTAAATGTTGGCTTCATAATCTTAAGTAAAATATATAAATTCTTAGAGACCTTAGCTTCCTCAAATAAATAATAGCTACTATTTATTGCTCTTGCAAAAACTAAGTAAGATTATAAATGTTACAGAGCATTGGAATAGGAATCTGAGAACCTGAATTCCCTCCTATTACTATAGAGCAGGGATTGGCAAAACTAAAGCCCCTAGGCCAAATATGGCCCACTGCCCATTTCTCTTTAAAGTAAAGCTTTATTGGAACAGAGCCATGCTCATTTTTTACATATTTTCTATGGCTGCTTTTCCATTACAAAAGCACAGTTGAATACTTTCTTTTTTTTTTTTTTGAGATGGAGTCTCTCTCTGTCGCCCAGGCTGGAATGGTGCAGTGGCATGATCTCAGCTCACTCCAATTTCTGCCTTCCAGATTCAAGCAGTTCTCCTGTCTCAGCCTCCCAAGTAGCTGCGACTACAGTCACAGGCTACCACACCCGCCTAATTTTTGTATTTTTAGTGGAGACAGGATTTCATCATATTGGTCAGGCTGGTCTCGAACTACTGATCTCAGATGATCCGCCTGCCTCGGCCTCCCAAAGTCCTGGGATTACAGGCGTGAGCCACTGTGCCCAGCCGTAGTTGAGTACTTTCAACAGAGTTCATATGGCCTGGCCTGTATAGCCTACAGTTTACTGTCTGGCACTTTCTAGAAAAAGTTTGGTAACTCCTGCTATAGAGGAATAATTGTGCTCCTCCGACCAGTCCCACCAAACGTATACTAGATCCCATTTCCTCTTGCCTACTTGAAGATACGGCTTTAGTAAGTCTTCTTTCTTACTCTCTTACATCTGCAGTTTTTCCACTATATTGGATCATTCCCTACAGCATACAAACATGCTATGATTTCTCTTAAGAAAACTCTCTTGATTCCATTTCTTCCTTTGACTACTATGTTGTTTCTCTGCTTCCATTTACAACAGAACATCTCAGAATTGTGCATTTGCTGTCTTTGATTTCTCTACTTCTCTCTTCTCCAACCTGCTCTCATCTGGCTTTTATCTGTATTGCTCTACTAGCATTGTGCTATCAAAGCCACCAGCAATATCCACACTATGAAAGTTGTGAGTCAAATTTGTCCTCATCTGATTTGACCTAGGTGCAGGATTAGACAGGGTTGATAGCTCTCTCCTCTTCATACTCTTTCTTTGCTTGGTTTCCAGCACATTGCATTTCTTGGTTTTCTTGGCTTTCCATTATGTCACTTCTTTTCAGTCTCTTTGTTTCTCTTACTTTTTCCACAGTTTCATTATTGCAGTGCCTAAGTTTTCAGCCCTTAAATTCCTTTTCTTTTCTATACACACTCATTCTCTTGGTAAACTCTTCCAGCATCATTATATCTCCAGCCTGGACGTTTTGCAAGAATTTTAAACTTCTATGTCTAACCACCTATTTAACATATTCTACTTCACTGCTAATTTTACCCCCAAAATTACTTTGACATTTCTCCTGTCCCAGTTAAAGACAACTCCATCCTTCTAGGTGCCTAAGCCAAAAACAAAGTCATTGTTGATTACTCTTTCTCTGACACTACACATTCAGTACCTCAAGAGATTCTGTCACCATTATTTAAAAAATATACACGTGGCCATTTCTTACCACCTCTAACACAGCCACTCTGGTATGTCACATTATCTTGTATTATATGAAGAGTTTTCAAGTTAGTCTTCCTGCCTTTATCCTTCCCCTAGCCCCCCGCTCTGTTTATGCCAAACACAGCAGCTAGAATGTTCTTTTAAAATACCTGTTTGGTAATATGACTCCTCTCCTCAAAGACCTCCGTTGTCCCTTCATTTTATTCAGAGAAGTGGTCAAAACACTTCACAATCTAACCCTCTGAGTTCATCTCCTACTACCTTCCCCTTCATTTACGCCACTCCAGTGACAACAGGCTTCTTCCTATTCCTCCAATGTCTCAGGCACATTCCTGCCTAGAACACTGCTTTCCCACACATTTGCATGGCTCCATTCCTACCTCCCTCCCGTCATTGCTCCATTGTTGCATTCTCAGTGATCATGCCAGTTAAAATTGAACCCACATCTCCCAACACTTCACACACTTCACATCCTTCTAACCTTTTACCCAAGCATATAGTATCATCTAACATGATATATAATTTATTATGCTTGTTGTTATATTGTCAGTGCCTGCCACCTAGAATTTAAGCTTTACAAAAGCAAAGATTTTAATCTGTGGTATTCATTGATGCATTTCAGTGCTAGAGTAATATCTGGCCACCGAGGCTGGAGTGCAGTGGTGCTATCTCGGCTCACTGCAAACTCCTCCTCCCGGATTCAAGCAATTCTCCTGCCTCAGCCTCCCAAGTAGCTGGGATTTTACAGGCGTGCACCACCACACCCGGCTAATTTTTGTATTTTTAGTAGAGATGAGGTTTCACCATTTTGGCCAGGCTGGTCTCAAACTCCTGATCTCAAGTGATCTGCCCTCCTCGGCCTCCCAAGTGCTGGGATTACAGGCATCAGCCACCACGCCCAGCCCAAATAAATGATTTCTGGCTTTAGATTTGACACTAATTCCCTGGGTCACTGTAGCCAAATACATAATAATCATCCTGGGTCTCTGTTTCATCACCTGTAAATTAGTAGATTGAAACAGATTATCTTTAAATCTTATTCTTTTGCTAAAACTGTGATACTATTTCCAGAAGCAAATATTTTCTAATTATTTGGAGAACTGCTATTTATAATACAATTTTGGAATATAGGTTAAAGATGGTTTTGAAAATGTTGCAACTGAGTTAGCAAAGAGCAAACATGCTCTTATTTGGGCTCAACGAAAAGAAAATGAGTCTTCCTCTTTAATTAAAGATCTGACCTGTATGGTAAAGGAACAAAAAACAAAACTGGAAGAGGTTTCTAAATTGAAACAAGAAACAGCAGCAAATTTACAGGTAAGACTTTGCAACACTATATTTTTTTAAATTTTTTTATATTATTTTCTCAAGTGGGTTGTGATAATTTTAGGAAGTACACGAAAGGAACTTTTAAATGGTACTAATTATATATTGCATATAAGAAAAACAGTATAACTAAAGAAATTAAGCTCATGATTTCACAAATTGTATTGCTCATGAGATAGCAATTAGGTAAAATAAGTAAATTAGTTTTAAGAAACATGTTCAATTAAATAGGTGCCAGTAGTATAGTGATACAGCAAAAATTGTGGAAGTGATACTCAAATGGTTAAAGTTTGGGAAGCACCACTTGGATTGCTGGTATTAATTTTGTGGTGGTGATGCTGGTAGTTTTTAGATATACTTAGATGTAATAATCATTAAATTAATGTATTTATTGCTGTTGTCTCAATTTTAAACATTAATGCTATTTTACCCAAAATTTCTGGAAAATGACCTTTAACACTATTGATATAAATGCTTGGTGAAAAATTTTGAGTATTACAGGTATAGTTTCTCTTTAACAATTTTAGAATAAAATTCAGATTGTGTAAAGGAGTGGTCTCTTAAATTCGACTGTTTATTTCATGACCTACATTTGTCTTTAGTAAAACTAAAACTTCTGGTGTAAAATTTGGTAATGTTTACTTGTATTTGCTTAAATAACATTTTTTCTCATTATAAGATGGAAAAAATAGAAAATAAAGCACTTACTATAATAATTCTTATTTTTGGGGGGGGGGAATATACAGAATCAAATCAACACCCTTGAAATTTTAATTGAAGATGACAAGCAGAAGAGTATTCAAATAGAACTTCTCAAGCACGAAAAAGTCCAGCTTATTTCTGAGCTAGCAGCCAAGGAATCACTAATACTTGGTTTAAGGACAGAAAGAAAAGTATGGGGACATGAGCTGGCACAACAAGGTAAAATTCTCAGATTTTCAAAGGGAAAATAGCTTATTCTTATAAATGAGCAAATCTGGATATTGGAGAGAAAAAGACTCAACTCTGCCTAAAGATGCCAAGAAAAAAGGTGACCCTTTATCTGGAAGGATAAGTAGGCATTTGCCAGCTACAGGGGAATGAAGACCTCTTAGGAAATGAGAAATAGTTTATTATACCAATGAAGAAGTTATGGCCCTGATTTTTTAAATTTTTTTTTCCCATGATAATTTGACTACTATTCTGAACCATGTGTGCTTTTACAAAGCAACATCTAAATATATTGTTGAAAATAATTCTTTTTTTTTTTTGAGACAGAGTTTTGCTCTTGTTGCCCAGGCTGGAGTGCAATAGCGCAATCTTGGCTTACTGCAACCTCTGCCTTCTGGGTTCAGGTGATTATCCTGCCTCAGCCTCCCGAGTAGCTGGGATTACAGCCATGTGCCACCACACCTGGCTAATTTTTGTATTTTTAGTAGAGACGGGGTTTAACCATGTTGGCCAGGCTGGTCTCAAACTCCTGACCTCAGGTGATCCACCCATCTTGGCCTCCCAAAGTGCTGGGATTACAGGCGTGAGCCACCGCACCCGGCCAAAAATAATTCTTATACAGTGATTTTAAGTTATTTGTACAGTATACACATTTAATTTTCTTTTCTGATATATGCAACATTGTGCATGCACAAATTAAAATATTATATAAATGAAAACTATTTTTTAGTAAATCCTCAGTCTCATTCCCTTTCCAATCATTGTAAAGCAAGAGATATATACTGGTTTTTGTTTTTTGTTTTGTTTTGTTTGCATTCACAGATACCTTTAAAATTATGAATAGCTAGATATTTGGTCTTTTTCTTTTGAGACGAGTCTCACTCTGTTTCCCAGGCTGAAGTGCAGTGGTGTGATCTCAGCTCACTACAACTCTACCTCCCGGGTTCAAGCAGTTCTCCTGCCTCATCCTCCCCAATAGCTGGGATTACAGGCATGAGCCACCATGCCTGGCTAATTTTTTTGTATTTTTAGTAGAGACAGGGTTTCACCATGTTGGCCAGGCTGGTTTCAAACTCCTGACCTCAAGTGATCTGCCCACCTCAGCTTCCTAAAGTGCTAGGATTACAGGAGTGAGCAGCTGCGCCCAGCCAAGATATTTGGTCTTAATGGAGCATTGCTTATTTGTTCATTCTCTGTAGGAATTTTTAATATGCTCTTGTTTGTTTGAATGTCATAACATGAATTAATATTACATATCTGAGTTACTTGTTCTCAACTTTATTTGTAGTTTCAAGTTTTGAAATAACCACAAGTGTTTAAGAGGCCTTTCTGTTTGCTTCCCTTTTCCTCTTCATATTGTACTATTATAACCTATATTTCTTTATTTAGTTTTTTATTATTATTATATTACAGTTTGTTAGAGTTTAATAAGATACAAACCCCCAAGGTGTTTCAGAGTTTGTAATTGATGATTTTTGTTTCTTAGGATCTTCTCTAGCACAAAATCGTGGAAAATTGGAGGCTCAAATTGAGAGTTTATCTAGAGAGAATGAATGTCTGCGAAAGACAAATGAAAGTGATAGTGATGCATTAAGAATAAAGTGCAAAATCGTAGACGACCAAACTGAAACTATTAGAAAATTAAAAGATGTAAGTTTGACATTTTATTTTGGTTAAAGAGCAAATGGCAGGTTTGAAAATCTTTGGATCAAAGTATCCAAAAGCTGTTTTTCAGTGTTTTCCTACTGTTGTAAAATTTAGGGTAGAGACCTGCATTTGTTTTTATAATATTTGCCCCTTTGCTCTTAAAAAGTTCTACATGATATTTATTAATTTGGAGTAACTTTATACTTCAGAATTTAATGGAGAATCTTATTATGGCCTTTGGGATAACTGGAAATACCCAGTGTCAATTAAGGGTTAGGAATCACAAGAAAATGAACATTTTATATGTTTAAAATATTATTTTAAAGGATAAATTAAACCATATCTAATTAACCAGAATATGAAGCATTTAAAGTTAATAAAAACAAAGTACCAATTTTTTTCTTGAAGTGTTTACAACAAAAAGATGAACACATCAAAAAATTACAAGAAAAGATCACAGAAATAGAAAAATGCACTCAAGAACAACTTGATGAAAAATCTTCACAATTGGATGAGGTACTTGAGAAGTTGGAAAGGCACAATGAAAGAAAAGAAAAACTAAAACAACAGTTGAAAGGAAAGGAAGTAGAACTTGAAGAAATCAGAAAAGCTTACAGGTATTATATAGCACAGTATTTCCCACTGAGAAATAAAATGTGGCTTAATAATTTAATAAACCCAATTTATTTTTCAAATTACTTCTCATATTAGTACACTGAATCAGAAGTGGCATGATAAAGGAGAACTTCTATGTCATCTTGAAACACAAGTAAAAGAAGTGAAAGAAAAATTTGAAAACAAGGAAAAGAAACTTAAAGCGGAAAGAGACAAAAGTATTGAACTACAAAAGTAAGCATTAGGTTCTAAAGGATTTGAGATCTCCTTAATCGTAAACACTGTGGAATGGGTAAAATATGTATAAAGACAGGAGGGCTAAAAATCATTTAGGACATAGTTATTTGCCAAGAAATTTATTTCCATTTCATCTGTAAAATGAAGATAGCAGTAGCACCTACCTTAAATGTTAGATAAGAGGTTGACATTTGATATATATGTGTGTATTTATGAATAGATATGGCTTATATGAATTATCTAGTTCTTAGAACAGTTCCTGACACATAAGAATTGCTATATGAGGCCGCATGCGGTGGCTCACGCCTGCAATCCCAGCACTTTGGGAGGCCGAGGTGAGTGGATCACCTGAGATCAGGAGTTCGAGACTAGCTTGGCCAACACAATGAAACCCCATCTCTACTAAAAATAGAAAAAATTAGCCAGGCATGGTGGCAGGTGCCTGTAATCCCAGCTACTCAGGAGGCTGAGGCCAGAGAATCACTTGAACCCAGGAGGCAAAGGTTGCAGTGAGCTGAGATCATACCATTGCACTCCAGCCTGGGCAACAAGAGCGAAACTTTGTCTCAAAAAGAAAAAAAAAAAAGAATTGCTGTATGAAGATTTTGTTTTTATTACTATGAGCATTTTAAACTGTGTTTGAATGAAAGCAGCTAGTGATATTTTAGTTGTTGAAAGTGGAATTTAGAGGAGACTGCCAGTTGACCACCAGGGGCAATGAGCTCCTGAGGAGGCTAGAGGACAGTTAGATAGCAGTTGCCAGCACAAGCTGAGGATGAGAGCCAATTTTTTGTTTGTTTTTCCGAGACGGAGTTTCGCTCTTATTGCCCAGACTGGAGTGCAATGGCACGATCTGGGCTCACTGCAACTTCTACCTCCTGGGTTCAAGCAATTCTCCTGCCTCAGCCTCCCGAGTAGCTGGGATTACAGGCATGCACCACCACGCCTGGCTAACTTTTTGTATTTTTAGTAGAGACTGAGTTTCACCATGTTGGCCAGTCTGGTCTTGAACTCCTGATCTCAGGTGATCCACCCACCTCGGCCTGCCAAAGTGCTGGGATTACAGGTGTGAGCCACCACACCTGGCCGAGAGCCGATTTTAAAGAGAGAAAATAAAATGTGTACCTGGCTGCCACTGTTATGTGGGTTCCATAAAATACTCAAGAGGAAATAAGCTTTTACTGTGTTAAAAAATATAACTAGACTTGTTAAAAATAAGTTATAAAGTTGGAACCTTCAAAATTAAGTAGCACAGCTTAATGATTAATTCTCGTGTGAAGATAGAGTGATACAGATAACATGGCTATGGATAGCCCAAAAATCTCACTTAAAGATAGGTTCTAATTATGTCAAATGTAATGTAACCTGGAATTTGATTTCTTGTTTTGACTCAGTCTAATGGGAAAGTGTTGTTACACTGCAGAAAGTTTTGGTTGATAGCACAGTTTTCTGTTGATAGACCCTGTTCCACTTTGCTTTCAACCAAGTACTAATACAAGAACCTTGGCTTGTAATCTGTTGCAATTTTTTATCCTGCCAGTAACAAATTTACAATTAGGAGTCTTTGAGAGTTTAAAAGAAAGTCATATTCTATAATTAGCCAAAAAAACTAATAAAAATTATGAAACCTAACAATCTTCAGACTTTTCCATTGCATTATTCATCATACCGTTAATATAAAAATGCAGACCTGATTTTATACATGAATTGTCTTTATGACTAAGACTGGTATACTTTTTAATTTAATGGAATTATAATAAAATAAGCCAATTATTATTAATAATAACAGGTTTTACTTGTATAGCTTTTTACAATTTATAGGGTGATTTCTTCTATCTTATTTTGAACCCAACAGTAATCCTGTAAGGTTGGCGGAACAGGCAGGATTGTCCTGTTTTATGGTTGAAAAACTCAGCTTGTGACTTGCCCCTAGTCACGTGGCTACTAAGTCATACAATTTTAAAAAGACTTTTGGTGCATGTTCCTTTTGTTTAATCAGTTACTACTGATTGCTGTACCAAAACTGGAAAATGTGCTCTTTTTATGAATGTTACTTTTTAAATAGCATTATTTGTATTTATATAAAGGAATTGTTTTACCTCCAGGATGCTTTTAGCCTGAAAATTTTGTGAATACCATTTAATGTGTTTCGTCCACTAAGCATTACCATAAGGAAGTCACAAATACATATTCATAAACTTAAACCATCTGTAGTATGCAATTCTCAAATTATCACTTTGAAAACATGGAGAAAAAAGATTGGTAGCAGTCATCATCTGTGAAGGTGCTTATAAACTATACCCTTAAGCCAAATGGTGGCTCACCTCTGTAATCCCAGCACTGTGGGAGGCCGAGGCGGGCAGATCACTTTAGGCCAGGAGTTCAAGACCAGCCTATCCAACATAGTGAAACCCTGTCTCTACTAAAAATACAGAAAATTCGCTGGGCCATGGTAGTGCACATCCTGTAATCTTAGTTACTTGGGAGGCTGAGGCATGAGAATCACTTGAACCTGGGAGCCAGAGGTTGCTTTGAGCCATGACCATGCCACTGCACTCCAGCCTGGGTGACACAGCCAGACCCTCTCTCAAAAATAAAATAAAATAAAAAACTATACTCCTAGACTCAAAATAAATGGGGAAATAGAGTACTCTAACTTTCAGAAAATGAAAGTGTAAAAAACATTAGTGATATATTATCCTAACCTAATTGTTATCCTAATAGATTCTGCTGGATGATGAACTACTTATATCTTTAGTTACCCTATAATAGCCTTTGATATTTTCATAATACTGAGTTACGTTTCCATTAGTATAAATGTGAGCCACCCGAGAAGAAATAACATCCTAATCTATACATTCACACCACATATACACATATATATGTGGGTGTTCTTGTTTTTTTAAGGAATGCAATAGAAAAACTTCATAGTATGGATAATGCCTTTAAAAAACAAGTTGATGCAATTGTTGAAGCTCATCAAGCTGAAATAGCACAACTGGCAAATGAAAAGCAGAAGTGTATTGATTCTGCAAATTTAAAGGTATTGTAAGTAAAATTCACTTCAATAATCAGTATATTACATGATTATAGCTAAATAAATTAGATCTTCGAGAATTATAAAGAGAAAAGGCAACATGATCTCTTGACCAAATAGATATGAAGAATGTTACCAAAACTATCCTAAAACCAGGGTAAAACGTTGGTAATACTTAGATTAATTGTAGAACATAATTATAATTTCTAAACAAAACTTGTACATTTGATTCTAGTGTGTACTTTCTCTGCTGTCTGGATAAAAATTTCATATCTAATCTTGGATAGAAGTCTCTTTGGTTACACATAGGCAGGGTGACAATCTGAAGGTATTAAACATAATCCATCACTACCTTGGAAAAAGTTATCAAAGAGTATTAGGGTTCAAGACTATCAACTTTATTATCTCAATATTATTAATAAAGTAATGAGTTTAGAGTAATGCTAAATCAGAGGGAAACATCAGAAGCACCTATGAAACTTTTTAATAATACATATTCAGGCCGGGCACAGTGGCTCATGCATGTAATCCCAGCACTTTGGGAGGCCAAGGCGGGCGGATCATGAGGTTAGGAGATCGAGACCATCCTGGCCAACATGGTGAAACCCCTTCTCTACTAAAAATACAAAAATTAGCTGGGCGTGGTGGTGGGCACCTGTAATTCCAGCTACTCGGGAGGCTGAGGCAGAATGGCTTGAACCTGGAGGTGGAGTTTGCAGTGAGCCGAGATTGCGCCACTGCACTCCAGCCTGGTGACAAAGCAAGATTCTGTCTCAAAAAGAAAAAAACACCATATTCATGAACTTCCCTCAGAGACTCATTCACTAAGTCTGGAGTCAGACTCGGGTATTTTTTTAATTACACAGGTGATTCTTATGTGACCTCTCTGGTGAGATAATATGAATTTCCATTTTTTCCTGCTTCTGAAGTGGTAATAAGAAACTAAGGTATCTGTAAAACTGGAGATGCAGAAATCAGCAACTATAAAAGAGTTCACCAACAGAAAGGCAAAGTAATGCTCCATATAGAAATTATATGGCTGGGCACAGTGGCTCAAGCCTGTAATCCCAGTGGAGGCTGAGGCTAGTGGATCAGTTGAGCTAAGGAATTCAGGACCAGCCTGGCCAACATGGTGAAACCCCATCTCCACTAAAAATACAAAAATTAGCTGGGTGTGGTGGCGCATGCCTGTAGTCACAGCTATTTGGGAGGCCGCGGTCACAGGATCGCTTTAGCCCAGGAGTCAGAGGTTTCAGTGCACCAAGATTGTGTCACACTGCACTCCAGCCTGGACTACAAAGCGAGACCCTGTCTCAAAAAAAAAAAAAGAAAAAAGAAATTATAATCAAGGTTGTGTGTTTAAATGACATTATCTTCAGGACTCTGTGCAAAGAGAGTGAGGTCTTTGGAAATAATCACAATGAGTAAGAATATAACTTGTCCAAAATTCAGTTTTTTGTTTCACGTGAACAGATGTTCCAAATATTTTACTTAAAAACTACCAAATGCAGGCCAGGCGCAGTGGTTCACGCCTGTAAGCCCAGCACTTTGGGAGGCTGAGGCAGGTGGATCACCTGAGGTTGGGAGTTCGAGACCAGCCTGACCAACATGGAGAAACCTCGTCTCTACTAAAAATACAAGATTAGCCGGGCATGGTGGCACATGCCTGTAATCCAGCTACTTGGGAGGCTAAGGCAGGAGAATTGCTTGAACCCAGGAGGCAGAGGTTGTGGTGAGCCGAGATCACACCATTGCACTCCAGCCTGGGCAACAGGAGTGAAACTCTGTCTCAAAAAAAAAAAAGCTACCAAATGTAAGGTGGGCATGGAGGCTTACACCTGTAATCCTAACACTTATTAGGAGGCTGAGGTTGAGGTGGAAGGATCACTTAAGACCAGGAGTTCAAGACCAGCCTGGGCAACATAGCAAGACCTAGTCGCTATAAAAAAATATGTTAATTAGCCTGGCATGGTGGTACACGCCTGTAGACCTGTCTACTCAGGAGGCTGAGATGGGAGGATTGCTTGAGCCCAGGACTTCGGGACTATGGTGAGCTGTGATCATACCACTGCACTCCAGCGTGGGTGACAGCAATATCCTATCTCAAAATTTTAAAAACCTACCAAGTGTTTAACAAGGGTACATCAGGTAATAATAAGGTTTAAACCTTAAATAAGGTTACAGGTAATACTAAATAAGTTAATACTAAGTAAGGTTTAAGTAAAATATATTGCCATGTCTTGGCCGGGCATGGTGGCTCACACCTGTAATCCCAGCACTTTGGGAGGCTGAGGTGGGCAGATCATGAGGTCAGGAGATCGAGACCATCCTGGCTAACACAGTGAAACCCCATCTCAACTAAAAATACACACACACAAAAAAAAGTTAGCCGGGCATGTTAGCGGGCGCCTGTAGTCCCAGCTACTCGGGAGGCTGAGGCGGGAGAATAGCGTGAACCAGGGAGGCGGAGCTTGCAGTGAGCCGAGATCGCGCCACTGCACTCCAGCCTGGGCGACAGAGCAAGACTCCATCTCAAAAAATAAATAAATAAATGTGTGTGTGTGTGTATATATATATATATATATAGCCATGTCTTTTTCACAAGAAGTTTATGAAAACTAAGTAGATAATATATTACTTAGCATGAAAGTACTTTGTATGCTGTATAAATACTGTGTTTTTCCTATTAGCATTTGAGCAAGTTACATTTTACTGACATTTCTTTAAATACATCACAAATTTCAAAATGTGCTCAGAATGCATTTTAAAAATACATTTTCTTTAAGAAATTAAAATGTAAAATTTACATGTCGATTTAGGTCCATCAAATTGAAAAAGAAATGCGTGAACTTTTGGAAGAAACATGCAAGAACAAAAAAACAATGGAAGCAAAAATTAAGCAACTTGCTTTTGCTTTAAATGAAATTCAGCAAGATATGTGATGGTTCTGAGAATGAATTTAATTGAAATGGACCAGCAGACCTATTGTAAAAATGATTAAATATTGTAATAGTAGTAACTGCTATGACTTTAAAATGTCTCTTTCTACACATTTCATTATGAATATATTTTTAAAGACTTTTGATCAAGTATTGTATAGGTTTTTTATAATAAATTGTTGACAATTTTGTCTATTAGAAAAAAACTATCATAACTAGACTTACAACATTTTTCTTGTTTCTGTACTATATGTTGTTTGGTAATTACACATTTGCCTACAAATTTGTGAATGAAAAGATTAGTATTTTCACTATATGAGGTAAAATACTTCAATCATTGTTGTCTTATTGTGATGATGAAGAACTAATTATATTTGTTGTCATTTAATTGATGTAGCTCAATTCTTTTAAAGTGCTTGTGTAGCCAAAAACATTTGAAATCTGTATGATAAAAGATGTGGCATTCTTAAGAAAGTATATGTAGCCATCTCCACATCACTCATTATAACCCCTTCTTTTATAATGCATATATCTTTTCATTAAAGATTACATTTAAGGTTTTATAAATATTGTCTGTTCCTGAAGAGGAACACCACTGTTCCACCTTCATTCTCCCTTCTAATCACTGTATATGAAGAAATTCTGATAATGTTACTGGAAGCAGTAATTCATTTCATTCCATACTAGCTCATTACTGTATTACTATTTCACTTTTGTCACATCATATGCTATGTGTGCAGAACAAAAGTCTTAAGTACTATGCCCCTCTTCTATTTCTAAAAGGAAGAAAATATATATTTTCTGGATATCAGTACTGAACTAAGATTTTAAAAGTGAAATAGAACAAAAATAATTTAAGTGCTTCATAAAGAGAAGGCCCCATTTCATTATAGATAATCTTTGTGTTGAAATTTGTGAGACAACATCAAACATAACAACATGTATAATGAGAGTCTTAGAAGAGGGGTAAATATTTGGAGAAGTAAATGGCTGAAAACTCCCTCAGTTTGATTTAAAATACCCTACATGGCTGGGTGCAGTGGCTCATACCTGTAATTCCAGTACTTTGGAAGACCGAGGCAGGAGGACTGTTTGAGCCCAGGAGTTAAGACACCAGCCTGGGCAACATAGTGAGCCCTGTCTCTTAAAGCACAAACAAATTTAAAAAATTACAAATACAAGGTTTCAGTAAAGCCTGGGGTAAACATAGAACGACATCTAGATATGTTTTATAGTGAAACTGTTAGGGAAGCTCTTGAAAGGAGCAAGAAAATATTCTTATATAGAGGAACAACGGGTTAACAGCTGGCTTATCACAAACAGTGGAGGCCAGAGGCAGTGGCAATATATTTGACATGCTGGAAGAAAAGGAACTGTCAATCTAGAATTCTACATCTAGCAAAACTGTTCTTCAAAGTAAATGCAAAATAAAGACATTCTCAGATTAATAAAGACCAAGAAAGTGTATTGATAGCCTGCCTGCCTCAAAAGCTGAAGAAAACCTAAAGGCTTCCAAGAAATAATACCAGAAAGTGACTCAAATCCATTGAAAGAAATTAGTATTATAAAAAGTAAAATTTGTGGATAAATTTTTACATAAAAGACTAAATGTATTTTTCTTCTTTTAGCTAGAAGACACAAAGCAATGATAACTATTGTTGAATTTATAAAATATGTAACGTGACAAAAATGGCATAAAGTTGGGGGAAGAAAATAGAGCTATATTTTAGAAAAGTTTAACAGATGAAATTAGTATTAAAGATGGCTGCATTAAATTAAAATGCATATTGTCATCACTAGAACAGCCACTAAGAAAATAATACAGCTTAAAAATGAACACTGGAGATTCCACTTCTGGAATAACTAAATAAGGACCTCTGCAGACCTGTTTCCCACCAAAACTACCATAACTGGTGAAAAGTACTTTAAAACAGCCATTTAAAATCACTGAAAATTGTCCTTAGGGTATACAGCAAAAGAAGAACCATTTATTCAAGAAAAATTTAAATTCAGTAAGAATGGCAAAAACCTGTGGCACTGAACCAAGATTATCTCTCAGCCTCAGCTCAGCCTGATGGCAGCTCCACACTAGGTGGAGCTCCTGGCAAAGAAGATAAGATTTCCTCTCCAGTAACAGTCAAATACGAAATTTCACCAGCTGTGCAGGCCATGCTCATTCCTTGTGTCTTTCAAAAAAGTTACAACAAAGGCTAAATTCCTGGTACACATAACAAAACTGTAGCGGGCTCTCTTCCTTCCATGCATAGGGCAGGCCAAGAGTACCAGGAGCCCAATTACCCTTTCCCCAATTCATAAGGTAAAGACATTTTATAATGGTAAAATGTTAATCCATCAGGAAGTTATAATCAGTGATACCTAACAACAGAGCCCCAACATATATGAAGCAAAAACAGACTTTAATGGAGAAATTGTTTATTAAACAATAATAGAGACAAGTACTCCACTTTCAATCATGGATAGAACAACTAAGCAGAAGATCAACGAGATAATAAAAGACGTCAACACTATAAACCAACTAAGCCTAGCAGACATCTATACAACATTCTGCCCAACAGCAGAATACTGTTACATCTGTCTCAAAAGCACGTAGAACATTCTGCAGAATAGATAACATGCTAGGCCATGAAATGAACCTCTGTAAATTTTAAAGCACTGCAGTCATACAAAGCACGTTCTCTGACCACAAAGGACTGAAATTAGAATAACAACAACAAAAACTGGGAAATTTACAAATACGTGAAAATTTTAAAACACTTCTAAATAAGCAATGGGTCAAGTAAGAAATCACAAAAGAAATTTAAAAATTATTTAAGGCTGGCTGGAGGCAGGGGCTCACGCCTGTAATCCCAACACTTTGGGAGGCTCAAGCAGGCAGATCACGAGGTCAGGAGTTTGAGACCAGCCTGACCAACGTGGTGAAACCCCATTTCTACTAAAAATACAAAAAGTAGCCGGGTGTGGTGGTGCATGCCTGTAATCCCAGCTACTCAGGAGGCTGAAGCAGGAGAATAGCTTGAACTGGGGAGGCGGAGGTTGCAGTGAGCTGAGATCGCACCACTGCACTCCACCCTGGGTGACAGAGCGAGACTCCATCTCAAAAAAATTTAAGGCTGCCACCACTTCCAACACCCACATGGAGGCCGGCAGCCCCAGCTGGTCAGCATCCCACCACAGCCAACAACTATACACTCTGCTGTGCTGCCACTGCCACTGGCATGAACTAACAAGCCTGGATCCCGCTGCCACCACTTGATAAAGTGCTTTGGCTGAAACCACCCTAAAGAGTGTTGTGGCCAGCGGTCTGGGAACAGCTTCGTACTTCCAGCATAGTGAGTTCACAAACTCAAAGGGCCAGAGAATAAAGTCAGGGGCCCAATACCAGCCCCTCAGAAGAGCATGCAGCCCAGGAATACTCAGCTGAGTCCTGACATCCCAAAAAATCTACCAGAAACAAAGCTAGTTGGCTGAACCCACCTTATACCACAATCAGACCCCCACCCCCAAGGATATCAAAGAAGATAAGAGCAAAACAAACAAGTCCCATCCAAAGGACAAGAATTTCAAAGACTGAAGGAACACCAGCCCACACAGATGAGAAAGAACCAAGAACTATGGCAACTCAAAAACCCAAAATGTCTTCCCTCCAAACAACAGCACTAGTTCCCCAACAATGGTTCTTAGCTGAAATGGCTGAAATGACAGAAATAGAGATTAGACCATGGATTGGACTGAAGATCATCAACATTCAAGAGATAGTTGAAATCCAATCAAGCATTCTAAGGATTACAATAAAATGATATAGGAAATAAAAGCCAAAATCACCATTCTGAGACAGAACCTAACTGAGCTGATAGAACCGAAAAACTTACTTCAAGAATTTCAGAATACAACTGCATATATTAATAGCAGAATCAACCAAGCTGACGAAAGAATTCAAAGCTCAAAGGCCTGCTCTCCAAAATAGCTCAGTCAGACAAAAAGGAAGAAAACCAATGAAGAATGAACAAAACCTCTAAGAAATATGGGATTATGTATCAAAACCGAACCTATGACTCACTGGCATCCCTGAAAGAGAACGCAAGCAACTTGGAAAACATACTTCAGCATATCCATGAAAATTTCATGGAGAAGCCAGCATTCAAATTCAGGAAATGCAGAGAACCCCTGCAAAATACTAAACAAGACCATCCCTAATACACATAAGTCATCAGATTCTCCAAGGCCAAAATGAAAGAAAAAAGAGGCAGCTCAGGGGAAACCCCATCAGGCTAACAGCAGACCTTTCAGCAAAAACTCTACAAGCCAGAAGAGAACAGGGGCCTATATTCAGCATTCGTAAAGAAAACAATTTCCAGCAAGAATTTCATTTCCAACAAAACTAAGTTTCATAAGCAAAGGAGAAATAAGATTCTTTTCAGACAAGCAAGTGCTAAGTGACTGTGTTACCACCAGATCTGCATTACAAGCAGTCCTGAAGGGAATACTAAACAATGTTAGGAAAGACCATTAACTAGCCACCACAACAACACACTGAAGTACATAGACCAGTGACACTCTAAAGCAACCACACAAACAAGTCTGTATAAAATCAGGTAACAGGATGATGACAGGAACAAATCCATGCATGTAAATACAAACTGAATGTAAATAGCTAAATGCCCCCAATTAAAAGGCACAGAACGGGGGTCAGGGCATAGTAGAACGAAAGGCAGCAGACAGCTTTCACAGACTTAAACATCCCTGTCTGACAGCTCTGATGAGAGCAGTGGTTCTCTCAGCATGGCGTTCGAGCTCCAAGAATGGACAGTCTGCCTCCTCAAGTGGGTCCCTGACCCCCGTGTAGCCTGACTGGGAAACACCTCCCAGTAGGGACCGACAGGCACCTCAAACAGGCAGGTGCCCTTCTGGGATGCAGCTTCCAGAGGAAGGATCAGGCAGCAATATTTGATGTTCTGTAGCCTCTGCTGGTGATACCCAGGCAAACAGGGTCTGGAGTAGACCTCCAGCAAACTCCAACAGACCTGCAGCTAAGGGGTCTGACTGGTAGAAGGAAAACTAACAAACAGAAAGGAATAGCATCAACATCAACAAAAAGGACATCCACACCAAAACCCCATCTGTAGGTCACCAACATCAAAGACCAAAGGTAGATAAAACCACAAAGATGGGGAGAAACCAGAGCAGAAAAGCTGAAAATTCCAAAAAACAGAGGGCCTCTTCTCCTCCAAAGGATCACAGCTCCTTGCCAGCAAGGGAACAAAACTGGACACAGAATGAGTTTGACAAGTTGACAGAAGTAGGCTTCAGAAGGTCGGTAATAACAAACTTCTCAGAGCTAAAAGAGCACCTTCTAACCCATCACAAGGAAGCTAAAAACCTTGAAAAAAGGTTAGATGAGGCCGGGCGCGGTGGCTCACGCTTGTAATCCCAGCACTTTGGGAGGCCGAGGCGGGCGGATCACGAAGTCAGGAGATCGAGACCATCCTGGCTAACGCGGTGAAACCCCGTCTCTACCAAAAATACAAAAAATTAGGCAGGCGTGGTGGCGGGCGCCTGTAGTCTCAGCTACTCGGGAGGCTGAGGCAGGAGAATGGCATGAACCCCGGGGGGCAGAGCCTGCAGTGAGCCGAGATCACGCCACTGCACTCCAGCCTGGGCGACAGAGCAAGACTCCGTCTCAAAAAAAAAAAAAAGAAAGGAAAAAGGTTAGATGAATGGCTAACTAGAACAAACAGTGTAGAGAAGACCTTAAATGAACTGATGGAGCTGAAAACCAAGGCACGAGAACTTCGTGATGCATGCACAAGCTTCAATAGCCAATTCAATCAAGTGGAAGAAAGGATATCAGTGATTGAAGATCAAATTAATGAAATAAAGTGAGAAGACAAGATTAGAGAAAAAAGAATGAAAAGAAATGAACAAACCCTCCAAGAAATATGGGACTATGTGAAAAGACCAAATCTACATTTGAATGGTGTACCTGAAAGTGACGGGGAGAATGGAACCAAGCTGGAAAACACTCTTCAGGATACTATCCAGGAGAACTTCCCTAATCTAGCAAGGCAGGCCAACATCCAAATTCGGGAAATACAGAGAACACCACAAAGATACTCCTCGAGAAGAGCAACCCCAAGACACATAATTTTCAGATTCACCAAGGTTGAAATGAAGGAAAAAATGCTAAAAGCAGCCAGAGAGAAAGGTCAGGTTACCCACAAAGGGAAGCCCATCAGACTAACAGCAGATCTCTCAGCAGAAACCCTACAAGCCAGAAGAGAGGGGGGGCCAATATTCAACATTCTTAAAGAAAAGAATTTTCAACCCAGAATCTTATATCCAGCCAAACTAAGCTTCATAATTGAAGGAGAAATAAAATCCTTTACAGACAAGCAAATGCTGAAAGATTTTGTCACCACCAGGCCTGCCTTACAAGAGTTCCTGAAGGAAGCACTAAACATGGAAAGGAACAACTGGTACCAGCCACTGCAAAAACATGCCAAATTGTAAAGACCATCGATGCCATGAAGCAACTGCATCAATTAATGGGCAAAATAACCAGCTAACATCATAATAACAGGATCAAATTCAAACATAACAATATTAACCTTAAATGTAAATAGGCTAAATGGCCCAATTAAAAGACACAGACTGACAAATTGGATAAAAAGTCCAGACCTATCGGTGTGCTATATTCAGGGGACCCATCTCATGTGCAAAGATGCACATAGGCTCAAAATAAAGGGATGGAGGAAGATCTACCAAGCAAATGGAAAGCAAAAAAAAGGCAGGGGTTGCAATCCTAGTCTCTGATAAAACAGATTTAAAACCAACAAAGATCAAAAGATACAAAGAAGGCCACTACATAATGGTAAAGGATCAATTCACCAAGAAGAGCTAACTATCATAAATATATATGCATCCAATACAGGAGCACCCAGATCAAGTCCTTAGAACATACAGAGAGATTTAGACTTCCACACAATAATAATGGCAGACTTTAACACCCCACTATCAATATTAGACATATCAATGAGACAGAAGGTTAACAAGGATATCCAGGACTTGAACTCAGCTCTGCACCAAGTGGACCTAATAGACATCAACAGAACTCTACAACCCAAATCAACAGAATATACATTCTTCTCAGCACCACATTGCACTTATTGCAAAATTGATCACATAATTGGTAGTAAAACACCCTCAGCAAATGTAAAAGAATAGAAATCACAACAAACTGTCTCTCAGACAACAGTGCAATTGAGAGGTGACAACATGCTAGCAGCCCTCACTTGCTCTCCACGCCTTCTTGGCCTTGGCATCCACTCTGGCTATGCTCGAGGAACCCTTCAGCCCACCACTGCACTGTGGGGGCCCCTCTCTGGACTGGCCGAGGCCAGAGCTGGCTTTCTCTGCTTGTGGGGAGGTGTGGAGGGAGAGGTGCAGGTGGGAACTGGGGCTGCGCATGGTGCTCGCCAGACAGTGCGAGTTCTGGGTGGGCGTGGGCTCAGCAGGCCCCGCACTCAGAGCAGCTGTCCAGCACCGCCAGCAGCTGTGGAGGGTGCACCAGCTCCCCAGCACTGCCGGCCCACCCGCGTCACGCTTGAATTCTCACTGGGCCTCAGCTGCCTCCCCACGGGGCAGGGCTCGGGACCTGCAGCACGCCATGTCTGACCCTCCCCCACCCCCCATGGGCTCCCACACTGCCCGAGCCTCCCCAACGGGTGCCGGCGGCCCCTGCTCCACGGACCCTGGTCCCATCGACCACCCAAGGGCTGAGGAGTGCGGGCACATGGTGTGGGACTGGCGGGCAGCTCTGCCCGTGGCCCCTGTGCAGGATCCACGAGGCAAAGCCAGCTGGGCTCCTGAGTCAGATGGGGACTTGGGGAATGTTTACGTTTAGCCGGAGGATTGTAGATGCACTAATAAGCACTCTGTATCTAGCTTGGGGGATCGTGGATGCACCAATCAGCACTCTGTATCTAGCTAATCTGGTAGGGACTTGGAGAATCTTTATGTATAGCTAAAGGATTGTAAATGCACCAATCAGCACCCTGTGTCTAGCTCATGGTTTGTAAACGCACCAATCAGCACCCTGTGTCTAGCTCAAGGTTTGTAAACGCACCAATCAGTGCTCTGTGTCTAGTTAATCTAGTGGAGACTTGGAGAACTTTTACGTCCAGCTAGAGGATTGTAAATACACCAATCAGCACACTGTCTAGCTCAGGGATTGTAAATGCACCAATCAGCACCCTGTCAAAACGGACTAATCAGCTCTCTGTAAAACGGACCAATCAGGTGTCTGTAAAATAGACCAATCAGCTCTCTGTAAAATGGGCCAATCATCAGGATGTGGGTGGGGTCAGATAAGGGAATAAAAGCAGGCTGCCCGAGCCAGCAGCGGCAACCCACTCGGGTCGCCTTCCACACTGTGGAAGCTTTGTTCTTTCACTGTTTGCAATAAATCTTGCTGCTGCTCACTCTTTGGGTCTGCACTGCCTTTATGAGCTATAACACTCACTGCGAAGGTCTGCAGCTTCACTCCTGAAGCCAGCAAGACCATGAACCCACCAGAAGGAAGAAACTCTGAACATGTCTGAACAACAGAAGGAACAAACTCCGGACAGACCACCTTTAAGAACTGTAACACTCACTGTGAGGGTCCTCGGCTTTATTCTTGAAGTCAATGAGACCAAGAACCCACCAATTTCAGACACACAATCAAATTAGAACTCAGGATTAATAAACTCACTCAAAATTGCACAGCTATATGGAAACTCAACAACCTGCTCCTGAATGTCTACTGGGTAAATAACGAAATGAAGGCAGAAGTAAAGATGTTCTTTGAAACCAATGAGAACAAAGACACAACGTATCATAATCTCTGAGACACATTTAAAGCAGTTTGTACAGGGAAATTTATAGCACTAAATGCCCACGAGAGAAAGCAAGAAAGATCTAAAATTGACACCCTAATATCACAATTAAAAGAACTAGACAAGCAAGAGCAAACACATTCAAAAGCTAGCAGAAGGCAAGAAATAACTAAGATCAGAGCAGAACTGACAGAGTTAGAGACACAAAAAAACCTTCAAAAAATCAATGAATCCAGGAGCTGATTTTTTTAAAAGATCAACAAAATAGACTGCTAGCAAGACTAATAAAGAAGAAAAGAGGGAAGAATCAAATAGACACAACAAAAAATAAAGGGGTTATCACCACCGCTCCCACAGAAATACAAACTACCATCAGAGAATATAGTATAAACACCTCTATGCAAATAAACTAGAAAATCTAGAAGAAATGGATAAATTCCTGGACACATACACCCTCCCAAGCCTAATCAGGAAGAAGCTGAATCTCTGAATAGACCAATAACAAGTTCTGAAAGTGAGGCAATAATTACTAGCCTACCAACCAAAAAAAAGTCCAGGACCAGATGGATTCACAGCCAAATTCTACCAGAGGTACAAAGAGGAGCTGGTACCATTCCTTCTGAAACAATTTCAATCTCTATTAAAAGAGGGAATCGTCCCTAACACATTTTATGAGGCTAGAATCATCCTGATACCAAAGCCTGGTAGAGACACAACAAAAAAAGAGAATTTTAGGCCAATATCCCTGATGGACATCAATGTGAAAATCCCCAATAAAATACTGGCAAACTGAATCCAGAAGCACATCAAAAAGCTTATCCACCACAATCAAGTTGGCTTCATCCATGGGATGCAAGGCTGGTTCAACATATGCAAATCAATAAACGTAATCCATCACATAAACAGAACCAACGACAAAAACCACATGATTATCTCAATAGACGCAGAAAAGGCCTTTGACAAAACTCAACAGCCCTTCATGCTAAAAACTCTCAATAAATTAGGTATCGATGGAACGTGTCTCAAAATAAGCTATTTATGACAAACCTACAGCCAATATCATACTGAATGGGCAAAAACTGGAAGCATTCCCTTTGAAAACCAGCAAAGACAAGGATGCCCTCTCTCACCACTCCTATTCCACATAATGTTGGAACTTCTGGCTAGGGCAATCAGGCAAGAGAAAGAAATAAAGGGTATTCAATTAGGAAAAGAGGAAGTCAAATGGTCTCTGTTTGCAGATGACATGATTATATATTTATAAAACCCCATAATCTCAGCCCCAAATCTCCTTAAGCTGATAAGCAACTTCAGCAAAGTTTCAGGATACAAAGTCAATGTGCAAAAATCACAAGCATTCCTATACACCAATAATAGAGCACCAAATCATGAGTGAATTCCCACTCACAATTGCCACTAAGAATAAAATACCTAGGAATACAACTTACAAGGGATGTGAAGGACCTCTTCAAGGAGAACTATACACCACTGCTCAACAAAATAAAAGAGAACACAAACAAATGGAAGAACATTCCATGCTCATGGAAAGGAAGAATCAATATTGTGAAAATGGCCATACTGTGCCAGGTAATTTATAGATTGAATGCTATCGCCATCAAGCTACCAATGACTTTCTTCACAGAACTGGGAAAAGCTAAAGTTCATATGGAACCAAAAAAGAGCCCACATTGCCAAGACAATCCTAAGCAAAAAGAACAAAGCTAGAGGCATCACGCTACCTGACTTCAAACTATACTACAAGGCTACCGGAACCAAAACAGTATGGTACTGGTACCAAAACAGATATATGGACCAATGGAACAGAACAGAGGCCTCAGAAATAACACCACACATCTACAACTATCTGATCTTTGACAAACCTGACAAAAACCAGAAATGGGGAAAGGATTCCCTATTTAATAAATGGTGCTGGGAAAACTGGCTAGCCATATGTAGAAAGCTGAAACTGTATCCCTTCCTTACACCATATACAAAAATTAACTCAAGATGGATTGAAGACTTAAATGTAAGACCTAACACCATAAAAACCCTAGAAGAAAACCTAGGCAATACCATTCAGGACATACGCATGGGCAAAGACTTCATGACTAAAACACAAATAGCAATGGCAACAAAGGCCAAAATTGACAAATGGGATCTAATTAAACTAAAGAGCTTCTGCACAGCAAAAGAAACTATCATCAGAATGAACAGGCAGCCTACAGAATGGGAGAAAATCTTTGGAATCTACCCATCTGACAAAGGGCTCATATCCAGGATCTACAAAGAACTTAGACAAATTTACAAGAAAAAAACAACCCCATCAAAAAGTGGGCAAAGGATATAAACAGACACTTCTCAAAAGAAGACATTTATGCAGCCAACAAACATATGAAAAAATGCTCATCTTCACTGGTCATTAAAGAAATGCAAATCAATACCACAATGAGATACCATCTCACGGCAGTTACAATGGTGATCATTAAAAAGTCAGGGAACAACAGATGCTGGAGAGGATGTGGAGAAATAGGCATGCTTTTACACTGTGGGAGTGTAAATGAGTTCAACCATTGTGGAAGACAGTGTGGCGATTCCTCAAACATCTAGAACTAGAAATACCATTTGACCCAGCAATCCCATTACTGGCTATATACCCAAAGGAGTATAAATCATTCTATGATAAAGACACATGCACACGTATGTTTATTGCAGCACTATTCACAATAGCAAAGACTTGGAACCAACCCAAATGTCCATCAATGATAGACAGGATTAAGAAAATGTGGCACATATACACCATGGAATACTATGCAGCCATAAAAAGGATGAGTTCATGTCCTTTGCATGGACATGGATGAAGCTGGAAACCATCATTCTCAGCAAACTATCACAAAGACAGAAAACCAAACACCACATGTTCTCACTCATAAGTGGGAGTTGAGCAATGAGAACACATGGACACAGGCCAGGGAACATCACACACCAGGGCCTGTTGGGGAGTGGGCAGCTGGGAGAGGGGTAGCATTAGGAGAAATACCTAATGTAAGTGATGAGTTGATGGGTGCAGCAAACTAACATGGCACATGTATACCTATGTAACAAACCTGCATATTGTGCACATGTACCCTAGAACTTAAAGTATAATAATAATTTTTTTAAAAAGGCACAGAGTGGCAGTTGGATAAAGAAGAAAGATCCATCGGTATGCTATCTTCAAGACTCCCTTCTTACATGCAATGACAGGCATAGGCTCACAAAAGGACAGAAAAAAATCTATCAAGCAAATGGAAAACAGAAAAGAAGCAAATGTTGCATCATAATTTCAGACAAAACAGACTTCAAACCAACAAAGATCAAAAAGGACAATGATGATACATGATGGTGTAAAGTTCAGTTCAATAAGACCTAACAATCCTAAATATATTTGCCCATAACACAGGAGCACCCAGATTCGATAAAATTCAACTTCCCATCAGTAAAAGCCCTCAACAAACTAGACATTGAAGGAACGTACTTCAAAATAATGCGAGCCACATACGACAAAGCCACAGCCAACATCATATTGAATGGGCAAAACCTGGAAACATTCCACTTGAAAATCGGAACAAAACAAAGACACCCTCTCTCACCGCTTCTATTCAACATAGTACTGGAATTGCTAGCCACAGCAATCAAACAAGAGAAAGAAATAAAGGGCATCCAAATAGGAATGAAGGAAGTCAAACTATCCCTGTTTGAAGATGATATGATTCTTTACCTAGAAAACCCTATAGTCTCTGCCCAAAAGCTTCTTAATCTGATACTTCACCAAAGTTTCAGGATACAAAATCAAAGTACAAAAATCAGTAGCATTGCTATACACCAACAACATCTAAGTTGAGAGCCAAATTAAGAATGCAATCCCATTCACAATAGCCACAAAAAGAATGAACTGCCTAGGAATACAGCTAATCAGGGAGGTGAAACATCTCTATAATGAGAATTACAAAACACTCTTCTAAGAAATCAGAGATGACACAAACAAATGGAAAAACATTCCATGTACATGGATGGGAAGAATCAATATTGTCAAAACGGTTATACTGCCCAAAGCAATTTATAGATTCAATGTTATTCCTATTAAACTACCAATGTATTCTTCACAGAATTTAAAAAGGCTATTTTAAAATTCATATGGAATCAAGAGCCCAAATATCCAAGGCAATCCTAAGCAAAAATAACAAAGCTGGAGGCATCACATTACCTGACTTCAAACTATACTACAAAGCTACAGTAACCAAAACAGCATAATACTTGAATAAAAATAGACATATAGGCCAATGGAACAGAATATAGAGCCCAGAAATAATTCTGCACACCTACAACCATCTGATCTTTGACAAAGTTAACAGAAACAAGCAATGGGGAAAGGACTGTCTATTCAATAAGTGGTGCTGGGATAACTAGTTAGCCATATGTAGAAGAGTGAAAGTGTACTCCTTCCTGACACGATATAAAAAAATCAACTTGTCTGGGTGTGGTGGCTCACACCTGTAATCTTAGCACTTTCAGAGGTCGAGGCAGGCAGATCACTTGAGGTCAGGAGTTCCAGATCAGCCTGGCCAACATGATGAAACACCTCTCTACTAAAAACACAAAAATTAGCTGGGCGTGGTGATGCACACCTATAGTCCCAGCTACTCGGGAGGCTGAGGCACGATAATTGCTTGAACCAGAGAGGCAGAGGTTGCAGTGAGCCAAGAGTGAGCCACTGCACTCCAGCCTGGGTGACAGAGTGAGACTCTGTCTCAAAAAAATTATATAAAACAAAATGCTAATAAATAAATAGATAAAAGGCAATAGTAAGTGTTGACAATGGTGTAGTAATAGGAATCCTCATACATTGCTAGTGGGAATGTACAATGGCACAGCCACTTTGGAAAACATTCTGGCAGTTTGGCAGAAAGTTAAACATAGAGTTATTATATAATCCAGTAATTCCATCCCTAGGTACATACTCAGGAGAAATGAAAATTTTGTCCACCCAAAAACCTGTATGCAAATGTTAACAAGAGCATTATTCAAAAGAGCCAAAAGGTGGAAACAGTCCAAATATCCATCATGTGATGAATGGATAAATAAAATGTGGTATATCCATACAATGGAATATTATTTGGCAATAAAAAGAAATGAATACTGATACAAGCTGCAATATGCAAATGTCTAGAATAGGCAAATTTATAGAGACAGAAAGTAGATTGATTAGTGGTTGCCAGTGGCTGGGAGTTTGAGGGGAAAGGAACATTTAGTTTTTTGGAGGGCACTGAATATACTAAAAATCAATAAATGATACACTTTAATGAGTGAATTACATAGTATGTAAATTATTTCTCAATAATGAAAAAACAAGAATTCAATATTGAATCATACACTAAAACTGTTGATTTCAGACAAAAGAAGGGAATAAAGTAAGAACACAGGAATAAAACCATTGGAGATATATAGAAAACAAATCATGAAGTACCAGGTGTATATCCAATAATATCAATATTTACATTAAATGTGAATGGTCTAAACAAGGACTTGGCAAATGCAGGCTGCAAGCCAAATTCTGCTGCTTGTTTTGAAAAATAAAGTTCCTTTGGAACACACCCAGGTGCATCCATTTATATATTCTATTGCTGCTTTTGTGTTACAATAGCAAAGTTAAATGAGTGCAACAGAGACCTCCCTTAAAAGTCTAAAATATGATGTCTAGTCTCTTATGGAAAAAGTTTGCTGATCCCTAATCTAAATATGCCAGTCAATGAACAGAGATTGTCAGACTAGATTTTTTTAAAAAGTCTAGATCCAACTATATTTTGCCTATAAGAGACACATTTTAGACTCAAAGACACAAATCGGTTGATAGCCAAAAGATGAGAAGAGATAGATTAAGCATTCAATCATTTTAATAATTCAAAATGAATTAATATAAGAGCTGAGACCATAAAACTTATAGAAGTTTATGGCCCACTTCTTGGTATATATCCAAAGGAAATAAAACTAGTATCTCAAAGAGTTATCTGCATCCCCATGTTCATTGCAGCATTATTTACAATGGCAAAACATGGAAACAACATAAGTGTTCACTGATGGATGAATGGATTTTAAGAAATGGTAGATTCAAATGAAATATTATTCAGCCATAAGAAACAAGGAAATTATTTCATTTGCCACAATATGGATGAATCTGGAGGATATTATACTGAGTAAAATAAGGCCAGACACAGAAAGATAAAAACTGTATGATCTCACTTATATGTGGAATCTAAAAAAATTGAACTCACAGAAGCAGAGAACATAATGGTGGCTGCTGGGAGCTGGGGGATGGGGCTAAATTGGGAGATGTTAGTTAAAATGTATACACTCTCACTCAGAAAATGAATAGGTTCTGGGGATCTGATGTACAGCATGGTGACTTTAGTTAATAATACTGCATTGTTTGATAAGAGAGTAGATTTTAAGCCTCCTCACCTCTCCTCAAACACTCAAAAAAACATAACTATGGGTGATGAGGATGTGTTCATTTGATTGTGGTAAACAATATACAATGTATAATGTATATCAAGTCATCACATTGTACACTTTCAATAATACAATTTTATTTGTCAATTAAATATTTGTGTATTTTAAAAGATGACGACACGAAACAAAATCCTTGTGCCCTTGGGTTAGGCAAAGATTCTTTAGACATGAAAAAGTATGATCCATAATGTTATGGGCTGATCATGTAACCCCAAATTCATAAAGTACTAACCCCCAACACCCCTCATAATGTGACTGTATTTAAAGTCTGAGCCTCTAAAGAGGTAACTAAAGTTCAATGAAGTCATATTGATGGACCCTAATCCAATTTGACTGGTGTCCTTATAAGAAGGAAGAGAGACACCAAGGATGTGCATGTACTTTGGAAAGGCCATGTGAGGGACAAGGGAAGGTGACCATCTGTAAGCCAAGAAAAGAGGCCTCAGGAAAATCAAGCCCAATGATACCTTGATCTTGGACTTCTACCCTCCTGAACTGTGAAAAAACTAATTTATGTTATTTAAGCCACTCAGTCTATAGAATTATATTATGGTAGCCCCGCAAACTAATACACATACAGTTGATAAATTAGACTTCACCACAATTAAAAACTTTTGTGCCTCAAAGCACACCATTAAAAATGAAAAGATAAACACAGACTGATAAAAAATATTTGTAAATTATGCATATGATAAAACACTTATATCCAAAATATACAAAAATGTGTACAATTCCAAAAAAAGACTGCACAATATAAAAAAGGCCAAAATATCTGAATAAACATTTCATCCAAAAAGATATACATACAGCCAATAAGCACAAAAATGGTGATCAACATCATTAGGCTGAGATAAATGAAAATTAAAATAAAAGTCAGATGCCATTTCACACCCACCCAAATGATTTTAATAAAAATGACTAACAATAACAAATGTTAGCAGGGATGTGGAGAAACTGGAATGCACAGGGTGGGAGTGTAAGATGGTATGGCCACTTTGGAAAACACTTTGGCAGTTTCTTTACATGTTAATAGAAATAGTAATTCCAGTCCTAGCAATCTACTCAAGATAAAAACATGCCCACACACAAGGACTTCATGTCTAAAACACCAAAAGCAATGGCAACAAAAGCCAAAATCGACAAATGGGATCTCATTAAACTAAAGAGCTTCTGCACAGCAAAAGAAACTATCATCAGAGTGAACAGGCAACCTACAGAATGGGAGAAAATTTTTGCAACCTACTCATCTGACAAAGGGCTAATATCCAGAATCTACAATGAACTCAAACAAATTTACAAGAAAAAAACAAACAACCCCATCAAAAAGTGGGCAGAGGACATGAACAGACACTTCTCAAAAGAAGACATTTATGCAGCCAAACACACATGAAGAAATGCTCATCATCACTGGCCATCAGAGAAATGCAAATCAAAACCACAGTGAGATACCATCTCACACCAGTTAGAATGGCCATCATTAAAAAATCAGGAAACAACAGGTGCTAGAGAGGATGTGGAGAAATAGGAACACTTTTACACTGTTGGTGGGACTGTAAACTAGTTCAACCATTGTGGAAGTCAGTGTGGCGATTCCTCAGGGATCTCGAACTAGAAATACCATTTGACCCAGCCATCCCATTACTGGGTATATACCCAAAGGACTATAAATCATGCTGCTATAAAGACACATGCACACGTATGTTTATTGTGGCACTATTCACAATAGCAAAGAGTTGGAACCAACCCAACAACGATAGACTGGATTAAGAAAATGTGGCACATATACACCATGGAATACTATGCAGCCATAAAAAATGATGAGTTCGTGTCCTTTGTAGGGACATGGATGAAACTGGAAAATATCATTCTCAGTAAACTATCACAAGAACAAAAAACCAAACACCGCATGTTCTCACTCATAGGTGGGAATTGAACAATGAGAACTCATGGACACAGGAAGGGGAACATCACACTCCGGGGACTGTTGTGGGGTGGGGGGAGGGGGGAGGGACAGCATTAGGAGATACACCTAATGCTAAATGACGAGTTAATGGGTGCAGGAAATCAACATGGCACATGGATACATATGTAACAAACCTGCACATTGTGCACATGTACCCTAAAACCCTAAAGTATAATAAAAATAAAAAATAAAAAAAAAACATGCCCACACAAAGATTTGTATGCATGTTCATAGTAGCATCATTCATAATTGCCAAAATGGGAAAACAATTCAAATATCCATATACTGGTAAATAGATATATAAAATGTGGTATGCTCACACAGTGGAAATCTACTTGGAAATAAAAAGAAACAAAGAACAGGTACTACAACATGGATAACCTTGTATTAGTCTGTTTTCACACTGCTATAAAGAATACATGAGACTGGGTAATTTATAAAGGAAAGAAGTTTAATTGACTCACAGTTCTGCATGGCTGGGGAGGCCTCAGGAAACTTATAACCGTGGCAGAAAGCTAAGGGGAAGCAAGGCACGTCTTACATGGTGGCAGGAGAGAGAATGAAGAAAGTCACACACTTTAAAACCATCAAATCTTGTGAGAACTTACTCACTATCATGAGAACAGCATGAGGGAAACCGCCCCCACGATCCAATCACCTCCCACCAGGTCCCTCCCTCGACATGTGGGGATCACAATTCGAGATGAGATTTGAGTGGAGACACGGAGCCAAACCATATCAAACCTCAAAACCAATATGCACAGTGAAAGAAGCCAGATGCAAAAGGTCACATATTGTATGATCTCATTTATATTAATATTTATATTTATATTAAATGTCTGAAAAAGGCAAGTATATAGAGATAGAAAGCAGATTAGTGGATGACGGGGGCCAGGGATACAAATGGGAGTGAATGCCTCCAAATCAGCTAGATGAATCTTTTTGGAGTGATGGTAATGTTCTAAAATTGCTTTGTCATGGTGTTTGCACAACTCTGTACATTTTAGGTCTATAAAAATTATTGAATTTTACACTTAAATTGTGGGTGACCTTTATGGTATGAAAATTATACTGCAATTCACTGCTTAAAAAGCAGCTGTAAGAGTACTGGGTTGGCTATATTAATATTAGACAAAATAAACTTTAAGGCAGGAAATATTACTAGAAATAAAGATGGATATTTCATAATGACAAAAGGCAAATACAAGGTGAAGATATAACCATTATGTGCATCTAACAACAAAGCCACAAAATACATGAGCAAAAATTAAAGAGAAAATAGGCCATTCAATAACTGTATTTGCCAATGTCAATATTTCACTCTTAATATCTCACAGAGCAACCTGCAGAAAATCAGCAAGTGATGAAGACTTGAACAACACCACAAACTAATCTGACCTGATATCTTATAGATATCTCCACTCAAAGACAGCAAAATATGCATTCTTTTTACGTAGATATCTACCATTATCTAGCATATATCTTATGCTAGACTACAAAACAAATCTCAACAGATTTAAAAAGTTTTAAATCATAAAAAGTATTATCTGAAACCACAACGTGGTTAAATTAGAAATCAACCACAGAAAGAAATTTGAGACATACAAAAATATTTGCAAATTAAACAGTAAATGGCTAAATAACCTATGAGTCAAGAAATAAAGCACAAAGAAAAGTAGAAAATATTTTGAATTAAATGAAAATAAAAATAATACATAGCAAAATGTATAGGATACAGCAGAGCGATGTTTAGAAGGCAATGTATAGCTTTAAATGCCCATGTTAAAAAGAACGGTTTCAAATCAATAAGTTAATTTTCCCTCTTAAGAAATCAGAAAAATAGGAGCCACTTAAACCTAAGAATGGAAATATTAAAGATGAGAACTAAAATTAATGAAATAGAAAACAAAAAGGCAGTAGAGAAAAGCAATGAAACCAACAATTTGTTCTTTGAAAATATAAACAAAATTGATGCACTTTTAGCAACTCTGGGCAATAGAAAAGAGAGAATAAAAACTACCCAAATCAGATGGCTGGGCATGGTGGCTCACGCCTGTAATCTCAGCTACTAGGGAGGCTGAGGCAGGAGAATCGCTTGAAACTGGGAGGCAGAGGTTGCAGTGAGTCGAGGTCGTGCCACTGCACTCCAGCATGGGCAACAGAGTGAGACTCTGTCTTAAAAAACAAACAAAAAACCCTACCAAATCAGGGATAAAAAGGAAACAGCATTGCCAAGTCTAGACTCTACAGAACATATTAGATGGCTTAGTTAAAATGAACAAATTCCTAAAAAGATGCAAATTACTGAAACTGACTCAAGAAAGAATAGAAGATCTGAATCAACCTGTAACAAGTAAAGAAACTGAATTCCCACAAAGAAAAGCTCATGTCCAGATGGCTTTACTGGTGAATTCCATAAACCAGGGGTCACCAACCTTTTTTTGGCACCAGGAACCGGTTTTGTGGAAGACAGTTTTTCCACAGATGGCACGGTGGTTGGGGATGGTTTTGGGATGAAACTGTTTCATCTCAGATCATCAGGCACTAGTTAGATTCTTACAGGAGGTGTGCAACCAAGATCCCTTGCATGCACAGTTCACAGTAGGGCCCATGCTCCTATGAGATTATAATGCCTCCACTGATCATGGAATTCAGCTTTGCTGGCTGGTCCACAGCTCACTTCCTGCTTGTGCAGCCTATGTCTTAACACGTCACAGACCAGCAGTGGTCCATGGCCTGGGGGTGAGGACCCCTGCTATAAAAGATATCAAAAAGAAATAAATGATATCAAAAAGAAATATAAATATAATGATATGATATCAAATTTGATATGATATCAAAAACAAATATAAATGATATCAAAAAGAAATAAAACCAATCCTAGCTAAGCTCTTCCTTTAAAAATTTATTTATATATTTTTAGACAGTGTCTCACTCTGTCACTCAGGCTGGAGTGCAGTGGCTCAATCACAGCTCACTGCAGTCCTGAACTCCTGGCCTCAAGCAATCCTCCTGCCTTGGCCTCCCAAGGCAGGGAGTATGTATGCTGGGACTACAGGCATAAGCCATCACACCAGTCCCCACCTAAAGTCTTTCAGAAGTGGAGACGGAGGAAACACCTCCAAACTCATCCTATGTGGTTAGTAGTATGCTGATAATTTCTGGAAGCCATAACTTAAAAATAACACCTGGCAATAAGAATCTCCCCAATCTGTACTACCTGAGACACCTATATCAATGGAATGGGCTGACTTGGATGGCCAGGACCACCTGGATTTCCTCTTTGAACCACTAAGATAAATGAGATATCAAATATCATCTCTGGCCATATTGCTAGTGGTAGATGGTTGTGGTGCATTTCCTCCTCCTTAATAGTTTCTTGTCCACAATAGGCACTGTCAAGCTAACTATCAATGAGAACTTGTAACTTTGTGTGCCTTTCTGGATTAAATGTGTCAGCATCATTATCTTTTAATGCTTTATCCTTTGGTGGCCAACTGTATTTGGTCAAACCACGTGATTTTTCATCAACCTCTAGATGATGATCCAGTAATCCAGGGCAATACTTAGAGTTCTCCCATTCTTTGTCCACTTTGACTGCCAACAATCTACAAAGTGATGTTTTAAAGACGATACCAACTTAGAATCTTTATTTCTACATATTTTGCACATAACATTTCTGCTTTACTTAAGCCACCACTACAGAATGTATAGGCAACTTACTGTACTCCACCTGGAATCTGTTTCAAGGTTATGGCAATTTATACCTAGCTGCATTTAAACCATTGAAATTTTTGTTGACTGGGAACAAGTACACTACCCAAGAACAAACCTTCGGAGTGAAAGTGAGAAGTACTTTCATGTTAGAAGACCACTACTTTAGCTCTCCAGAATGACAGCAACACTCAACTTGGTGATTTTATCACTTCAGTTGCTCTCTCGTATGTTATTCCAATATATGTTGCACTGCTACTTGTACCATCTAAGTCTTTAGACCCTTTCTTGCTTTCTTAGTATAAATGGTACTGTTTCCTGATGGTGAATTCCTTCACCTAAGAATATCCCTTTGCAAATATTTTGGAGTTTAATGAATATTTCTTTCCCTCCTTCCTTCCTTCCTCTCTCTCTCTTTCTTTTCTTTTCTTAAGACAGCGTCTTATTCTGTCACCAAGGCTGGAGTGCAGTGGCATGATCTTGGCTCACTACAGCCTCAGCCGCCCCAGCTCACATGATCCTCTCATCTCAGCCTCTTCAGTAGCTGGGACAACAGGCACATGCCACCATGCCTGGCTAATTTTTTTAAATTATTTTTAGTGATGAGGTCTCACCATGTTGCCCAGGCTGGTCTTGAACTCCGAGGCTCAAGCAATTCTCCCGCCTCGGCCTCCCAAAGTGCTGCGATTACAGGTGTGAGCCACTGTGCCCGGCCTCATGAAATATTTTCTTGGAATGGTTGTTCTCCTGCTATGACAACCACCCTCCAAATGCCTTCAGATGTTGCAGAGGGCAGTAGGCATATTGCTCACAAATTTCTTCTGCATTCCACATTAAAATAGTATTTATAGAATTAGTCAATTCTATTCCATTCTATCCTCCCTATCCTCCACGACATTTATTGTATCACCAGGTTTTGAGTCCCATTTTGATACACCGTTAGCATTTCAACATTTCAATATAGTCCCACACACACGTAAATGCCCAAGGGAGAAAGAAAACTGGTATCCAGGGAGATTTTTACCCTTTGAAGGAACACTAGTGTCCTAATTGAAATTAAGATCCGAAAGTATATTTGATTTAATTCATGTTCTACTTTTTATAATATGGGTAGTAATCTTTCCAGTGTTAATTTCTTTGGCTTTTGAAACTTCATGTCTCTATAGTATACCATCCCACGATCCCATTGGCAGTAAGTACAAATAATACTGTGATTTGATTCCCCATTGATAGGCCTGCTCTTTTAATAGAGTCTATAACCAGAAGCAGTATTCTGGAAAAACAACATAATGGTGTGTTTTAACAGCTTAGACTTCGGCTACTCAAAGTGTGGTCAGAGATTAGAGAAATGCAAATCAAAACCACAATGAGATACCACCTCATGCCAGTCAGGATGACTATTATTAAAAAGTCAAAAAAAAAAACTGATGCTGGCGAGGTAGTGGAGAAAAACGAACGCTTTTACACTATTGGTGGGAATGTAAATTAGTTCAACCATTGTGGAAGACAGTGTAGTGATTCCTCAAAGATCTAGAGGCAGAAATACCATTTGACCCAGAGATCCCATTACTGGGTATACACCCAAAGGAATATAAATCATTCTATTATAAAGACATGTGCATGTGTTACGTTCATTTCAGCACTATTCACAAAAGCAAAGACATGGAATCAACCTAAATGTCCATCGCTGATAGACTGGATAAAGAAAATGTGGTACATATACACCATGGAATACTATGCAGCCACAAAAGTGAATGAGATCATGTTCTTTGCAGGGACATGGATGAAGTTGGAAGCCATTATCCTCAGCAAACTCATGCAGGTACAGAAGACCAAACATTGCATGTTCTCACTTATAAGTGGGAGCTGAATGATAAGAAAACATAGACACATGGTGGGGAAAAACACACAACACACACCGGGGCCTGTGGGGGAAGAGGGCCATCAGGTGGAAAGAGAGCATCAGGAAGAATAGCTAATGGATACCGGGCTTAATACCTGGATGATGAGATGATCTGTGCAGCAAACTATCATGGTACATGTTTACCTATGTAATAAACCTGCACCTCCTGTACGTGTACTCCTGAACTAAAAATAAAAGCTGAAGAAAAACAAAACAAAACAAAGTGTGATCAGAGAATCAGGAGCATTTACATAACGTGAAAGCTTCTTAATTATGCAGACTCTCAGGCCCCATCCCAGACTTGCTTAATAAAAATCTACACTGTTATTTATTTTTGAGACAGAGCCTCGCTCTGTCACCCAGGCTAGAGTGCAGTGGTGCCATCTTGGCTCACTGCAGCCTCTGCCTCCTGGGTTCAAGCGATTCTCCCACCTCAGCCTCCCAAGTAGCTGGGATTACAGGCCTGCACCACCACATCCAGCTAATTTTTTGTATTTTTAGTAGAGACGGGGTTTCACCATATTGATCAGGCTGGTCTCAAACTCCTAAGCTCAAGTGATCTGCCCGCCTCTGCCTCCCAAAGTGCTGGGAGTATAGGCATGAGCCACCGCACCCGACCAGAATCTACATTCCTAACAAGTGCACTAGGTGACAGATTTACACACAAGTTTGAGTAGCAATGGCCTAGAGCTCTCTGCAGTTTACTTCAGCTATGGACCTTATCATTGAGTGTGAAAATTAAAATTCTTATTAAATATCTACCCTAGATAAGACCTTTATAGGCCTCTCTGCTGGCGAGCTCCTATGTAGTTTTCTTACCAAATTCTGCCTGTTTACCTCTCTGGTATATTCCTTAAGTGTGACTTCTTTTGCTGGTAGTTGAAGTGATTTGTCACAGCAGTGTCTATGCCGTCTCATTTCACAAACATGCCATCACTAGTGCTGTTTGTAAGTATTTGAGTTTCGTTCCATTTGAGGCACATTTCAGAGCACCATTGTGGTTGGATGGGTCCATGCAACTAGTTCTGGTCAGTACGTTTTCACTGCAGATGATGATATTTTAAGCTTCCGAGATGTGAGATCTTATTTGTTATTGTAACATAATCTAGGCCATCCTTATTAACACATCATCCATTCTTGGTACTATTTCAAAACTACAATAGATAAAATAATGTTATAGCGTCTACTTCGGGTTAAGTTGTACTCATCTGTATTTGGCCAGGCCAAATTGGCAACATTATTTTATATGCTTCCTATCCTTTATTTTTCAGGTGTCCATCTATATGTGACACATGAATTCGAGTAAGATCTGACAATGAGTCCAATTTTTGCCTGAACCAATTCCTAAAACTCCCAATTTTTCAGTTCTGACCACTTAGCTATAATATTAGCTGTATTCCATAAATATATTCCAGGATTCCTTGTGGCACTCTCAATGGCACTCTCTATTGCTGTTTAATCTATGTCTACTTCAGCCTACTGGAGAGAATGAGTAGTTCTCTAATATCACATGGATATGTACAAATGAGGATACCTGTGGAATCCTTACTGTGCACTAAGGTAGCAAACACTGTGCGAAACTTAGTTACCATTTATATAATCTTGAATATTCCATTTATATTTCCTGACAAAGTATTAGGCTCATTTATCTGTGAGAAAGAGGTGCTGATAGCCCTCAGTTCACAATAGGCAGCTCAGGTCATTGTGTGATAGGGAAGTTGGCATTATATTGACCCATGCTATATGCGTGTGCTTGCAGTTTGCCTAGAGATGATTCAAAAGATGGCAGAGGTGTTACAAATCATTTGGCTGTCTGGGTCATGGGTTCCAAGAAAGGCTGCTTACTCTGCATCCTATCCTTTAATCCAAAATCTTGATTTAAAAGTATCTCACACCAGGTGTAGTGGCTCACACCTATAATCCCAGCACTTTAGGAGGCTGAGGCGGGTGGATCACCTGGGGTCAGGAGTTTGAAACCAGCCTGTCCAATCTGGTGAAACCCTATCTCTACTAAAAATACAAAAATTAGCCAGGCATGATGGCAGGCACCGGTAGTCCCAGCTACTCCGGAGGCTGAGACAGGAGAATGGCTTGAACCCGGGAGGTGGAGGTGAGCTAAGATCCCACCACTGCACTTCAGCCTGGGAAACAGAGCGAGACTCTGTCTAAATAAATAAATAAAAGTATCTCAACTCAAAGTCCCTAGTCTTTCAGTTTATCTACTGTTATGTACTTATGTTTATGCATTTATTTTCCAGCTTGTGCACTAGTGTGCATACAACTCACCAAATTCCCAAAGTCAAGATATGCTCTCTCCAAGACTGCTGAGCTCCTTCAAGATTGAGATGTTAGGGAAACAGTTTCCAGTTTAATATTCTGGAAGATAATTAGAAAAAAGTCTATTGCTGTCATCCCTTGGGGTCCCAGTATGGTCACTCACATGGCCAGACCCTGAGTTTTTTGGGGGATAACAATTTAACCCCTTTCTTTTTCTGTTGAGGTATTAGGGGATAAAGAAAAGTTGCTAGCTTCCTTTATTAAACTCTATTAACATTAAATATTGTCAGTGGAATGGATAAAAGTAAATACCCGGCCAGGCGTGGTGGCTCATTTCTGTAATCCTAGCACTTTGGGAGGCCGAGGCGGGTGAACCACTTGAGGTCAGAAGTTCAAGACCAGCCTGGCCAATATGGTGAAACCCCATCTCTACTAAAAATGCAAAAATTATCCGAGAATGGTGGCACAGGCCTGTAATCCCAGCTACTCGGGAGGCTGAGGCAGGAGAACCACTTGAACCCAGGAGGCGGAGGTTTTGCAGTGAGCCAAGATTCCGCCACTGCACGTCAGCCTGGGCAACAGAGTGAGATTCTGTCTCGAAAAAAAAGTAAATATCCTTAAGTTGATATCAGCATTGCAAGTCCCAGTAAAAAAATCTGACAAATAGTAGATGAATCCACATGTTCCAGGTATAGGAAAGTAAAAATGCCAATATTGTGACTACTTAACTCGGTTGGTAGATTTTCATCGAGAAGTCTTGATATCCCATCTAATTTATGATTTATGAGATAATCATAAATAACTGGAGGATTCAAAAGAGATAGAATGGAACTCTAATGGCAATCCCTATCATCTTATTTTTTAACTTCTTTTGGAGATATAGTATTGCTACTCCTTGATAATATTGGTGGAGAGAGGGAGAACAAGGGGTCTCACTCACTATGCCTAATCCTAAGGCTTGACTCACAATTATACATTCCATGCAGTGTGGTGGATGCAATCACCATTTTTGTCGATGTGCCTCCTCTGGAATTCATAAATCTAACACAGCTGTTAGAAGGTCCCTAGCCCATTTTTGTTGCTGTAAAGGAATACCTGAGGCTGGAAAATTTATAAAGAGGGCTATTTGGCTCATGATTCTACACACTGTACAATCATAGCTCCATCATTTGCTTCTAGTGAGGGTCTCAGGAGGCTGCTGGTCATGATGTATTCTGCTGCTGGTCTGACTGTATTCTTTAATTATGTCCCAGTCATGCTGGTATTCCCAACATTTATTGTCACAGCTTGGGATATAAGTCCCAGTCTGATCTAATTTCTTCCCATCAGATAGCTCATGCCTTATCTTTCCTAGAGCGCTTTACCAAATCTCTCACCCAGTTCTTACTTCCTGAAAGACCTGCTGGTTCAGGCATACAGGGATACCCACTCACAAAGCAAAACAAACACCTACTTATTAGAACTTATGAAACAAAGGCTAGAATCAAATATAAACACCCTGATCCTTGCCCCAGAGTCTTGTTGAGCATATATTCAGGCTTTAAAGAGATGAAAAGAATCCTTTCTGTAGCAGGCACCCTCTCTCTGGTTTATACATGTACTGAGAATGAATTACAGGGGCATCTATCTGTGGTGTTTTATCTGAGACTCACCCAAGCAAAACATTATTTTCTCATAGGAATACACTGTATTGGTTTCTTTCCACCAAGGGGTTGCTGTGCAGTTTTCCACAAGGGCTCCTACCAGGTTTTGTAAAAGTGAAATTTAGAAGAAAAGTCGTTACATCTGCAATTAGACTAAATTTTGCCTTGTCTTCCTTCAAGGAACGTACCAACTGCAGTCATTATACACATAGATTAAATAAGCATGTGATTTATAGATGCAATTTGATTTTTCTCCATTTCTTTAAACTATTGGAATATCTTTTTATTTAAACCGAATGAAATAGTTGTTTCTACCACCTTGAGAATTTGGGGGTCTAGGTCCAACATTATAAGAATCTTTGAATTCTTTCGAGGATTTCAATCACAGCCTGGCAATATTACCTCTAGTAGACAATTCTTTCAACATGCTGCATGGCTATGATTCCTTCTCTCCTACCCAGTCGCACCCTGCCATAATCTGCTCTTGTAGTGCCATAGTTTTTGTGTTAGCCCATTTTTGTTGCTGTAAAGGAATACCTGAGGCTGGAAAATTTATAAGGAAAAGACGGCTATTTGGCTCATGATTCTACACACTGTACAATCATAGCTCCATCATTTGCTTCCAGTGAGGGTCTCAGGAGGCTGCTGGTCGTGATGGAAGGCAAGAGGAACCACTGTGTCACACAGCGATTGACGGAGCAAGAGAGAGAGGAGGAAATTCCAGGCTCATTTAAATAACCAGCTTTTGAACTCAGAGTGAGAACTCACTCATTGCCACTAGGATGGCACCAAGACACTCATGAGCGACCTGCCTCCATGACCCTAACACCTCCCACCAGGCCCCACCTCCAACACTGGGGACCACATTTCAACATGAGATTTGAACAGGACAAAACATCCAAACCCGTATCAGCTTTCAATGGATTATTTTATTTTTGTCAAATCATTTTTGTTTTCATCTACGTACTACTGTATTTGTTGGTAATGTATCTGTCTTGCTTTTAGATTCTGTTTTCTTAGGCTATGTCTCATTGAGAATAGGACATGGTGAGAGGCTTTGAGGATCTGTCTATACCACTTATTTCCGTTGTCTTTAAACCTTTGGTCATGTGAGGAGGGGCTTCTTTTATCGTCAGATTTTTTTTTTTCCCTGAATAGTGGTGAAGAGAACATTGATTTGTAACTTAAGTCCTGGAAAGCCCCTCCCAATCTCAGTATTAACAATGTTGGCATGCATCACCTATTATTTTGTAAACATTACTGAACTTACCAAATCTGTGTGCTTGCTCTCTTTAGTGATGCAATCTTCATAAAGTTTTGCAAAAAGGTAGAGTACAAGTCGCTAAATAAAACTTGAAATCTCTCTAGTGTATGAATTATATTTCTATGTATGCTTGAGTGTAATCTGCATTTCCTGTTTCTACTTATAGGGTACAAACTTCTGAAGACAAAGTCTATGCATTTTCTCTCATATTTTTGTACCAGGCATATCATGAGTGGGCAAAGAATGTTGTTGTTTATCATAATAAAAGGATTCATAATCTTTGAAACATATCTTTTTATTTTTTTAACATAGAAAGTGCAGAAGATAGATGTTTGTATGTTGCAAGGTTTTGTTTATTTGTTTGTTTGTTTTTTTGACAGAGTTTCACTTTTGTTGTCCAGGCTGGAGTGCAATGGTGCGATCTCGGCTCACTGCAACCTCTGCCTCCCAGGTTCAAGTGATTCTCCTGCCTCAGCCTCCCGAGTAGCTAGGATTACAAGCGCATGGCAACTCGCTCAGCTAATTTTTTGTATTTTTAGTAGAGACGGGGTTTCACCATGTTGGCCAGGCTGGTCTCGAATTCCTGAGCTCATGTGATCCACCCACCTTGGCCTCCCAAAGTGCTGGGATTACAGGTGTGAGCCACCACACCTGGCCTGTATGTTGCAAGGTTTTGAAAGGAAAAATGGAAAACTGTATTTTATTTTCACTAACTTAGATTACAAGAAGGAGGTATTAGGGTTGATGTAGCAGCCTTTTGATGGAGATTTCTTAGCTCAAAGGGCATCTGAGAGTCTAAAGTTCCAACCATTCATGATCACCGAATGGGCTAATGCACTTAAAAAATCAGTCTGCATGGCCGGGTATGGTGGCTCAAGCCTGTAATCCCAACACTTTGGCAGACCAGGGTGGGTGGATCACCTGAGGTCAGGTGTTCGAAACCAGCCTGACCAACATGGCGAAACCCCATCTCTACTAAAAAAACAAAATTAGCTGGGCGTGGTGGCGCATGCCTGTAATCCCAGCTACTAGGGAGGCTGAGGCAGGAGAATCTCTTGAACCTGGGAAGCGGAGGTTGCAGTGACCCGAGATCACACCATTGCACTCCAGCCTGGGCAACAAGAGCAAAACTTCATCTCAAAAAAAAAAAAAAATCAGTCTGCCATTATCAATAAACAAATAAAATTGTGTTGGATTTTCTTAAATATTTAACTACCAGATTATGACAAAACTGTACATATTTTAAATTGATCCTGAATCTCTATAAAAATGGCGTTTGTGAAATTCCACAAATGTTAGATACTATAAGTTTAATGAGCTGTGGACTAAGAAATCGTTCTATTTTGAAATATTTAAGCCTTCCCTCTTAGTCCTGAACTAGCTAAGGAGTTGCACTTCCAAAATGCATTTAAAAAAAGAAAATTTAATCAGGGGCATATAAACAATATTATAATTGATAAAAGTATCTACCCAACTAATCAGCGTAATTTGAATTTAATGAAGAATTACTGTCATGCATTTATTGCCCTTATAGGTCAATGAAATATAGTTTAGTTCAACTGGATTTCTTTTTTTTTTTTAAGATAGATTCTCACTCTGTCACCCAGGCTGGATTGCAGTGGCAGGATGACAGGTCACTACATCCTTGACCTCTTGGGCTCAAGTGATCCTCTCACCTCAGCCTCTCTAGTGGCTGGGACTACAAGTGTGCACTACCATACCCGGCTAATTTTTGTAGTTTTTGTAGAAATGGGGTTTTGCCATGTTGTCCAGGCTGGTCCTGAGCTCCTGGGCTCAGGCAATCCTCTTCTCTCAGCCTTCCAAAGTGCTAGGATTACAGACAGGCGTGAGTGCCCGGCCAGGCGTGAGCACCCAGCCAGCTTTGACTTTTGTTGGAAATAATTTTTAAGCCTTTGTCAGAAATGGCACAAAGAACTGATGTAGGAATTTACAGCCATTTGAGAGTTACCTCCTTTATAGTCAAAAGGATACAGAAATAAAAGTTAGATTACAAAACTGATCAATATCATGTTCTTAAATGTTATTTGTATCATAACTTTTAAAAAATCATATTTCTTAGTTTTTTTAAAAAATAGAATTTTTAAACATTTAGCAATATTTAAAAAACTTTTGCATTATCAATCTCTGTTCTTTGTCAATTTTTAGGAAAATATATATTGCATTATTTTTCATTGTGCTATTTGGCATTTCTCAAAGAGTGACTATGTTGTGCATGAGAATTATCTGAACTGTGAAAAATGTGGACTCACAGGTCATATTCTCATATCAAATGCTAATTTTGATCCCTGGGGTTTGGATCAAAGCATCTAGATTTTTAACAAACATTGTAGATGATTTTTTGCCCTAAGGTCTGGGAACCACTGGTATAAGCGATTTTTAGCTCTTCAGACAGACATAAGATTTTGAATGCTAATTAAAATGGTAGCTAATTTGTGAATAATTTCTAATTGAACCCCAGGCAATCTAAAGAGATGAAAAATTCATGTGAAAAACACAAATAACAGTGCAAAATAAATTTTTAATTGACCTTTTAGAATCACTAATAATATAATTGCTTTGTAGGAAACCTTTTAAAGCTGAAATTTAAACAATATTGTTTTTAAAAATTACCAAGATAGCTACTATAAAATATGATTACATGCCATGGGCTGAACTATATCTCCCCAAAATTTGTATGTTGAAACCCTAACCCTCAATGTGATGGTTATTTGCAGGTGGGGCCTTTGGGAGGTGATTAGGTTTAGGTGAAGTCATGAAGATTGAGCCCTCAGATGGAATTAGTGCCCTTATAAGAAATCTGAGAGCTTATGCTGTCTCTGTTCTGTCTTTCTCTCTCTCTCTGACATATGAGGACACAATGAGAAAGCCACAATCTGACAGCCAAGAAGGGGGCCCTCACCACAACCTGGCCATGGCAGCCTCCTGATCTTGGACTTGCAGGCTCCAGAACTGTGAGAAAATTAATTTCTGTTGTTTAAGTCACCCAGTTTATGGTACTTTCTCAAACTAAGACACCATAGAAGTGTAAGTTTTAAAAATATCAATACATTTAGTTTTATTAATTCCTGTCCCTGCACATATAACAGAATGTTCTGTTATAAAGTTAAAAACAAATTAGAATCTTCCTAATTCAGTATGTTCTAAAAAATACCATTTGACAATAATCAATAAAATAAATTTGCAAAACTTGTCAACGATGTGTCCCATGTCAAATCAAATAGAGATAGCCTTTCTTAGACAGGTTGTTGGAAAATGGTTGTATCAACTGAATTTTTCATGTTTTACTTCAGATTTTCAATTTTAAGATTTGTTTATAGATTTATTTGATTAAAATAAAGGTTATTATGAATAGGTTATTAATAAAGGTTATAAAGTTCTGTGCCTATGATGTGTTATAAATGGTGTGTTCAGCTTTACTAGTTAATGCTGCTGTTGTATTTGATGTCACTTCAGTGACCTTTTTTGTTATTGTTATTTAAAATTAAGCAAAATCTTTCTTGCATGAAATCTTCTTGATTAATTACTGCCATATAATTTTCATTCACCTAATCTTTTTTTTTTTTTTTTTGAGGCAGAGTCTTGCTTTGTCGCCCAGGCTGAAGTGCAGTGGTGCCATCTCGGCTCACTGCAACACTGCAACGTCTGCCTCCTGGGTTTAAGAGATTCTCCTGCCTCAGGCTCTGGAGTAGCTGGGACTGTAGGTGGGCACCACCACGCCCGGCTAATTTTTGTATTTTTAGTAGAGACGGGGTTTTACCATGTTGGTCAGGCTGGTCTCGAACTCCTGATCTCAAATGATCTGCCTGCCTCGGCCTCCCAAAGTGCTGGGGTTACAGGCGTAAGCCACCGCGCCTGTTCTCATTCGCCTGATCTTTATTGTCTACTATATTCAAAGTGTTGAGTGTGACACCAAGTCATTTAAAATTTAGTCTGGATTCTCAAGAGTTTGTAATATAATGAGGAAAAAATCCCAACGACTTTCTTTTACTCAGATCTCCATAATGTCATTTGCCATCAATAGTTTGGATATCACTGAAGTCCAAGGGCCTGTGGCTACCCAATATTCCAAATACAATATAATTTGGTTCAAATAAGATATTAAGAACGTTGGTCAAGAACTTTGGTCAAACACAGGAGATCTGGAATCTAACGGCATGTCTTTGGCAATTCACAACCTCTCCCTCTACACATTTCTCCATGTAGAAAGCAAAGGCCTTGGAAAGGATTGATGAAAACCAACCCTAAAACTCCACGATGCCTTTTTCTGTACTCCGAATCTAAAAGGATGAGCTATGAAGTAAAACTTTGCACTTGGTCCAAGTCATTGAAATATTTGCAAACGATGCTACAGCTCCAAAAGAGCAAGATAGCAGAAACCGTCCAGAGAAAGTAACCCACTGCTGAAGCTCTGCAAACTTGAGCCGTCAACCAACTTCACCGCTCACAAACGTTTGGCCGCTAGGCACTGTGACTTTCTGCCCAGATAAAAGACTTTTTTTCTTTTGTCTCCTTTTTTTCTTCCTCCCTGCTTTGCCGCGTGAGATTACCACTCCTCGGGTCAGCTCGCGAACGCCAGGAAGGCGAGTGTGAAACACACGCGCCAACACCCCTTCTCCTCCTCCTGCGCTCCTCCTTCCTCCAGAAAAATGTGTTTCTAGGCAACGGCGGGCGGCGGCGTCACTTCCTGCCATTTAAACTCAGGTCCCCACCCCTCGCAGCCCCTTCTCCTCGTTTTCACCCCTCCCCCCTCGGTCGTGGGCCTCATTCACGCTTCCCCGGGCTTGGGGAGGGGGCGGAGGCCCGGCGTGACAAGCGGCCCAGACTCCGGTGGGCGCCGCACACCTGTTGTTTGCAGCAGCCAGCGACCCGCACTACCGCTGTCGGCGGGCGGGAAGCGGCCGCAGCGGAGCCGACCCGGCAGGTGGCCGCGGGTGGGGCCGGCGAGCGAAAGTGCGCGGGTGCCCGACCACCGCGGGGCCGGGACGCGATGGCGGCGGCAGAGCCCGCGAGCTCGGGCCAGCAGGCGCCGGCAGGGCAGGGGCAGGGCCAGCGGCCGCCGCCGCAGCCCCCGCAGGCGCAAGCCCCGCAGCCGCCGCCTCCGCCGCAGCTCGGGGGCGCCGGGGGCGGCAGCAGCAGGCACGAGAAGAGCCTGGGGCTGCTCACTACCAAGTTCGTGTCGCTGCTGCAGGAGGCCAAGGACGGCGTTCTGGATCTCAAAGCGGTGAGCTCCGGAGGCGGGGACGGGGGCGGACTTCGGAAGCCGTGGCCCCCGGGGAAGCCCAGCCCCTCGCCGCGTGGGTATAGCGGCGTGGTGTAGACGCGCCTTGCGGGGACCCGGGACCGGGCAATCCGAGGACCATGTGGCCTGCACCCGGGTCCTGGACGCCGGGATGGGGGAGGGACGAGGGACCAGGATGGCCCCGAGCGGACGCGTAACCAATGGGGCCCGGCGCCACGCCGGGCTCTCGACAAAGAGCCCAGGACCTCGAGCGCGCCCGCGTGGCTTCTGTCTCCGGGCGCAGGGACCTGAGGGTAACCGAGTGTCTGTTGCTTTGCGTCCACCTGTGGCAGAGGCTCACGGGGTAACGGGCGCTTTGCCCGGAGACACCGTGGATATCGATTTTGCTGTTAAGAATGGATGGTTTTAATAGGCGATTCCAGTTGGAACCATGTTCCTGTAGTTTAAATAAAAAGGAGGAAAAACAAAACCCAGTCTGCCATCTCTACCAGATGAAAGAAAAAAAAAGAGTACTTCTTTCCACGCCCCTCCCCGATAAAATAGTATTAAGTCTTCCTTGTGCACTTCTTTCATCACCCTGTTAGGAGGGGTATTTGATTTGTGACTTCATTTGGCATATGTCATGGGTTTCTAAAAGTGAGATCTGCTGTCACACGAAAAGGGGATATTTTACAACTTTCACCCAAAGAGGTGGAAGTGCTCAGTAAACTCTCTCCCTGCGTCGTCCTTTACTGCGTTCAGATTTTTCAAACAGGAGCAGGCATCAAAAGCTGTTCTGTCATACAGAATGACTTAACCGATCTAGGAAGGATTTGGAAGAATTCAGCAGCGCTCAGGATAATGAGAATGTGGTCACTCTGCACGCGAAGTTTAAGAACCAAAGTTTTAGAAACAAACAAAAAGTACTAACCGGTCAGTAATCACTGCAAATCCCCTTTGACTCCCTAAACGTGGCCTTACTTGGAGGATTGGCCCCAGCACACAGGGGAGTGCCTGGACCACCTTACCTGGCTTGAGAGTGTCACTGCATCCTCAAAGCTCTGCATAAAGCAGTGGCAGCTCCCTGAATGTAAGGACCAAGACTTGCAGGGGCCAACTCTTCTGCTAGAGGCCCTCCTCCAGTGTAGCCCAAGGGGAAGTAGATCTTTCAGTGCCTTCTCCTTTCCCTGGATGTAGTTGGTGTTCAATCAGTGATTGTTAAACTGAAGTATCTAAATTGCTCAACTTCATACAGCTGAGGCATGCTGCACGTATTTTGCATTTTGGTAAGTAATTTCTACTATTTTCTTTTTGGAATGTTATTCCTGGAATTTTTTTCCCACCTCTGGAAATTCCTTATTCTCTTTTTTTCCACCACAGCCCCTTCTTCCTTTCTCTCCCTGAAAGTGATTTATGGCATGTGTAGTATTTAAATTGTAGTGAATTAAAATGGATTCTGTTTAAAGAATTTCACAGGAAGTCATGCAGTTATCAGAAAAAGCCAGGAATGTTACAAAGCACAGGTGGCAAACTGCTGTTCAAAGTCTAGAAATTCAACTGTAGCCTGTGACTTTGGTGTAAGAAAATCAAGGAAGTTTGGGGTTTTGCAGATAAAACTGAACTCTGATGGCTGGACTTTGAGGGCTTCTCCCTCAGCTTGCCTCAGGATATGGTGGAACTTTGCCCTTTCTTGACTTGAAATTCTTTAGCTTCCTCCTGTTTATCTGTGGCTATATAATTGCCCTACAGAAGTCACAGAGGCAGTGAGTAGGATGTAAACTTCGATATTTCATAACAATAATTGCTTTATTCATTCTGGAACTCTCCTAAAAATTCAAAGGTTTCTACAATAACACTCTCATTATACTAATGACTTTATACTCCTAGAAAAGAGTTTGAATGTCATTAGTCTTCATATATATGGATGAAAAACATATATGTTTTATGTATTTTATGTATATTTTTCATTTATTTATATACACTTATGTATGTAAAAATCTTACATTGAAATCTTTCCAATGGCATTTCTTATTATACACCATAGTAAAAGATCGTTAAAGGCTTTTTTTTTTTTTTTTTTTTGAGACTGAGTCTCGCTCTGTCACCCAGGCTGGAGTGCAGTGGCATGATCTCTGCTCACTGCAACCTCCGCCTCCCGGGTTCAAGTGATTCTCCTGCCTCAGCCTCCCAGGTAGCTGGGATTACAGGTGCCCGCCACCATGCTCGACTCATTTTTGTATGTTTCGTAGAGATGGGGTTTGACCATGTTGGCCAGGCTGGTCTCGAACTCCCAACCTCAAATGATCTGCTTGCCTCAGCCTCCCAGAGTACTGGGATTACAGGTGTGAGCCACCATACCCAGCCCATTAAGACATGTTTGATAATACATATTAAAGATGGACTCACACTGACAATTATAAATTTCCTCTAATTTGAAATTATAAAGACACATTTTCTATTTTTCTTGTATTCTTACTTTGGTGGGGGCATATTTCAGCATAATTTTTTTTGAAACTTTTAAGTTATACACTTGACTTTTAAACGCAGTTAAAGAAACTATATATATATGTGGTTTTTTGGTTGGGCTTGTTTGTTTTTTGAGACAGGGTCTCATTCTCTCACCCAGACTGGAGTGCAGTGGTACAATCTCAGCTCATTGTAACCTCCACTTTCCCGGGCTCAAGTGATTTTTCTGCCTCAGCCTACCAAGTAGCTGGCACTACAGGCATACACCATTATGCCTGGCTTATTTTTATATTTTTAGTAGAGACAGGGTTTTGCCATGTTGCCCAGGCTGGTCTCGAACTCCTGAGCTCAAAGCTATCTGCCTACCTCGTTCTCCCAAAGTGCTGGGATTACAGGCGTGAGCCACCGCATCCGGCCTTGAAGAAACAGTTTTTGAATATCCCAAATAATAAAAAAGTATATCAAGCTTCAAGTAAAATATCCAAATATTTTGGATATCATAAAGTATCCTAGACCACATAGATGCTATTTCTTTTCTATCTTATGCTGCTGGAGAATAAGAATGTAAGGTTGTGTCTTAGTGACACATTTCTTCTTTTTTTGTTTGTTTGTTTTTTTTTTGACATGGAGTCTCACTCTGTCACCCAGGCTGGAGTGCAGTGGCGCAATCTCTACTCACTGCAAGCTCTGCCTCCCAGGTTCACGCCATTCTCCTGCCTCAGCCTCCTGCGTAGCTGGGACTACAGGCGCCTGCCACCACGCCTGGCTAGTTTTTTTTTTTTGTATTTTTAGTAGAGGTGGGGTTTCACCATGTTAGGATGGCCTCGATCTCCTGACCTCATGATCCTCCCACCTCAGCCTCCCAAAGTGCTGGGATTACAGGCGCGAGCCACCGCCCCCGGCCGTTTCTTCTTAATAATATAACTAATTGAAAACATGGCTCGGCCGGGCGTGGTGGCTCACGCCTGTAATACCAGCACTTTGAGAGGCTGAGGCGGGCGGATCACCTGAGGTCAGGAGTTCGAGACCAGCCTGCCCAACATGGCGAAACCCCGTCTCTACTAAAAATACAAAAAAATTAGCCAGGCATGGTGGCAGGCGCCTGTAATCCCAGCTATTTGGGAGGCTGAGGCAGGAGAATCGCTTGAACTCAAGAGGTGGAGGTTGCAGTGAGCCAAGATCGCGCCACTGCACTCCATCCTGGGCTACAAGAGCAAAACTGTGTCTCAAAAAAAAAAACATAGCTCAACACAGAAAATCAATTTTAATAAAGCTGTTGTAGTATAACTTAACAATTAGGAGGCAATAGAAAGACATTGAAAGTGATATGAGGAAAGTTTATTCATTGTCTCTGCAGCTTCACCTACACCATATAGTCTCACTTACAATAGTAGAAGTGGGATAGTTATTATTTCTTTATTCCAGTGAGATAAGAAATTATATCATGGTTATTTCAAGCTATGTAGTTTGCCAGTTTATGCTATTAATAGCTAATATACATCAAGAGCTTACCATATGCAAAACATTTTACATGTTTTTAGCTAATGTTATCCTCTTAACAACAGTGAACATTTCGGCAAAACGGCCCCATTTCACAGCATAAGAAACTGCTAGTTAAGTAGGCCAAGATAGGTTAGATAACTTGCCTGATGTTGTGCAGTAGAAAGTGAGAGCTAAGATTTGAAACTAGACCATTTATTGTTATTCTCTATGTTATACCATCTTTCCATAGTCTTCAAAAATAAATGTATTTAAGTAGGTTTCCATTTGTGTAAGGACGTGGAAAAATGCATGATTATTCTTACTCCTCTGCCCATGGTGGAAAAGAGAGAGGTACGGTGCTCCTGAAAATGAAGGTATTGGTGACAAATTCTATATTATTGCACAAATTAAACTAGGATTCCACTTGTTCACAGTTAAGAATTTGAACAACTGTTAAGATAGTCATGACTATGTATCTGTATGTTGTTTTGAAAATTCCTATTAAATGTAAGTTATAACTAAATTTATACATTTTATTTGCCATTTTGGTGTCACCTTGAGCTTTTTTAAGCTTGATGAAGATTGCATATCTCTTTTATTATAATTCTTTAACTTATAAATTACCTGAATTATACCTGAGTTAATGTGATAAAGTATGGTGCGTCTTATCTGACAGGTCCCTGATGCATACTCGTTTATGACAGCCTGATTTAGGTACATCCTGGGATAAATAAATAATTTAAGACCCTAGTTTGGCAGGGCCCGGTGGTTCACGCCTGTAATCCCAGCACTTTGGGAGGCCGAGGTCGGGAGATCGAGACCATCGTGGCTAACACGGTGAAACCCCGTTTCTACTAAAAATACAAAAAAATTAGCTGGCTGTGATGACTGGCACCTGTAGTCCCAGCTACTCAGGAGGCTGAGGCAGGAGAATGGCATGAACCCGGGAGGCGGAGCTTGCAGTGAGCCAAGATCACGCCACTGCACTCCAGCCTGGGTGACAGAGCGAGACTCCATCTCAAAAAACAGCAACAACAACAACAACAGTAGACCCTAGTTTGTAATACCAGGCAAACATTTTAAGCTAGAATTAGCCTAAGGAGAGATATGTGAGTAGGACAGCGAGAACTTTAATGCATGCTTACAAATTCTCAGGACCCTTCCACTCCTGGGTGTATACCCAAAGAATTGAAAGCAGGGCCTCAAGAAGGTATGTATACCCCTGTGTTCATAACAGCAGCATTCATAATAGCCAAAATGTGGATGCAATACTAATGTCCATCAATAGATTAGTAGCTTAACAAAATGTGGTATATATACAACGGAATATTCTTCAGCCTTAGAAAGAAGAAAATGCTGACATATGCTGCAACATGATGAACTTTGAGGACATAATGCTAGGTGAAATAAGCCAGTCACAAAAAGATACATACTGTATGATTCCACTTATGTGAGGTACCTAGAGTAGTCAAATTCATAGGCACAGAAAGTAGAAGGGTGGTTACCAGGGGATGAGGGAAGACAGAATGGAATTTGTTGCTTAATGGATGTTATAGGCTGAAATGTGTCCCCCAAAATTCATATGTTGAAGGCCTTACCTCCATACATCAGAATGTGATTGTAATCCTAGCACTTTGGGAGGCCGAGGCGAGTGGATCATGAGGTCAGGAGATCAAGACCACTGTGAAACCCTGTCTCTACTAAAAATCCAAAAAAAAAAGAATGTGATTGTATTTGGGGATAGGGCCTTTGAAAGATAAGCTAAAATTAAGCTGTGGCCTGATCTAATCTGACTGGGGTACTTATGAGAAAGGGGAAATTTGTATATACAAAGAGACACCTCAGATGCTGCCACCCAGAGGAAAGACCATGTGAGGACACAGCAGGAAGGGGATCATCTGTAAGCCAAGGAGCGAGGCCTCTGAAGAAACCAAATGGGCCAATGAATGCCTTGATCTTGGACTTCTAGCTTCCAGAATTGTGAGAAAATAAATTTCAGGCTGGGTGGCACTTTGTTTTGGCAGCCCTAGCAAACTAATACAATGTGTATAGTTTCAGGTTTGCAGGATGAAGCGTTCTGATGATTGGTTGTACAATGTTGAGAATGTACTTAATACTACTGAACTGTATATTTAAAATAATTAAGATGATAAATTTGATATTTTATGTATTTTTCCACAAACTATCAATAATGAGATACCACTGCACGTTGATTAGAATGGTGAAAATCCAAAAGACTGACAACAGTAAAAGCTAGCAAGGATGTGGAGCAACAGGAACTCTCATTCACTGATGATGAAGACGCAAAATGGTATAGCCACTTGGGAATACAACTTGGCAGTTTCTTAGAAAATTAAACATACTGTTACCATACAATCCACAATCCAGTAATTGTGTTCCATGGTATTACCCAAAAGAGTTGAAAACTCATGACTACACAGAAACCTACACGTGGATATTCATAGCAGCTTAATTCATAATTGCTGAAACTTGGGAAACAACCAAGATACTCTTCAGCAGGTAAAAGTATAAATGTTGTACATCCAGACGATGCAATATTATTCATGAAAAGATATGGAAGAACTTTAAATGCATATTACTAAGTGAAAGGAGCCAATCTGAAAAGACTGTGAACTGTATGATTCCAACTATGTGATATTCGGAAAAAGACAAAACTAAGGAGACAGTAAAATATCACTGGTTGCCAGAGGATAGAGGGTAGGGGGGATGAATAGATGGAGCACAGACTATGTTTAGGGTAGTGAAGCTATTCTGTATGGTACCATAATGATGTGTACATGTCATTATGCATTTGTCAAAACTCATAGTGTAAAACAGCAAGAGTTAACCCTAGTGTAAACTATGGATTTTGGATGATAATCACGTGTAGGTTCATCAGCTTAACAAACGTACCACTTTGGTGCAGGACGTTGATAATGGGGGAGGTTGTGCACGAGCAGGGGCCGGGGCATATGGGAGCTTTCTCTACATTTTGGTCAATTTTGATGGAATTTAAAACTGCTTAAAAATACAAAGCCTTTGTTACCTGTGGAAATAGAACTAAAATAAAATATGAAGCCTATTAAAATACATAGATAAAGATACATCTATTCCAGGGTCTAATCATTAAACTTCTATCAAATGCAAGGCGTTTGGCTAAATGGAAGAAATAATTCTCAGGAGACAAAAGCTATATAATAGTAAAAAATATGATACTATTACCAAATGACTGGCACTATGCCAGGTACTTTCCTTGTGTTCATTTAATCCTCATAGCAGAAGTATAAAGGAGATATTACATCTCCATTTTCTGATTAGGAAATCGAGGCATAAAGAAGTTAAATGGCGTACATGATATCCACAGTAAGTGAAATACAAACTCCAGTAGTCTAATGCCAGAATTGATGCCATGAACCAACATGCTAAGCAAATGGTATACCAACCTCTGAAGTTTTTTTTTTTTTTTCTTTCTTTTTTATGAAATGGAGTCTTGCTCTGTCACCCAGGCTGGAGTGCAGTGGTGTCATCTCAGCTCTCTGCAACTTCCGCCTCCTGGGTTCAAGCAGTTCTCCCACCTCAGCCTCCTGAGTAGCTGGGATTACAGGTGCATGCCACCACACCTGGCTAATTTTTGTATTTCTTTTTTTAGTACAGATGGGGTTTCACCATATTGGCCAGGCTGGTCTCAAACTCCCAACCTCAAATGATCCACCCACCTTAGCCTCCCAAAGTGCTGGGATTACAAGTGTGAGCCACTGCTCCTGGCCCTGAAGTTTTGGCATGATTTGAAAAAACAACTTTAATAGAGAAAAGAAGAAAGGGAGTCAGCCATCTCATTTTTCTAGTTCTGGACAAGATAAATTGACTTAAAACTTTAAGACACCAGTTCTGAGTTTTTGGTCCTTATCCTGCCACTTCCCATCAGTGAACATGGCCACGAAATGTTTGGATGAGATACCTATCAGTGTGCTTGCACATATATTTGACTGGGTATGTATATTGTATTATGCCATTTCTTTAGTATGATAAATATTGGTATTTTAAAAAATATTTCTTTATTGTTTTCTATTTGTATTTTTTAAATTGATAAAATTGTATATATCATACACTGTATGATGTGTTGAAGTATATATACATTGGAGAATAACTAAATTTAGCTAATTAACATGCATTACCTCACATAGTTATGATTTTTGTGGTGAGAACACTTAACATCCAACATTTTTATTTATTTATTTTTTTACTTTTTGGGAAGAGTGATTAAAAAACTTTATTACAGATAATGAATGCATCCAACGTCCCCAAATACATTTGTGGCAAGAACAGACACACACAGGAGACACAGACGATAGTCACTACATCATAGCCTTGTTCTTTCCAAAGGATAAAACATCATTCAAGAATGGGGTGAGGTGGTTAGAGGGAGCAGGTACTATCCTTTTAAATGGAAAAAAAAAGCAACAGGTTGGCATCTTAAGAACACATACAGTGGACCCAGAAATCAAGCTAAGTCTAAGCCTTAGGTAACATCATGCCACTTATAGCATCTCGGAGAAACTAGGACAGTATTCCATTAGAGGAGCAATCTTGTGGCAGTGTGAAAATGTTGAGTAGTGGTCTTGCTGCACCAGCTAATGGACCAAGTGGTCTCAACTTGACAGCCTCTTTAAAACTCAGTATTTGCCTAGTCAAAGATCATTTGACTAAACTGCTTCCCCACTTCTGCTTAGCTACTTTGGAAACACAAAAGTCACCCCTTTGCATCCTTTGCCATTCCCTGGTTGGTACGTCTAGTTACGAGATAGATGGGCACCACTTAACAAATCACTCCCTTTTGACTACAGGTTGTTTCTCTTCCGTATTTGACGAGGCTAACATCTCGCATTTTTCTTAGCACAGTACAGGCTGATGCAAAAGTAATTGTGGTTTTTGCAGTTTAATCACAAAAACCACAATTACTTTTGCACTAACCTAATACAATATGTTATGAACTACACTCACCATGTTTTACAATAGATTGCTTGAACTTCTTTCTAAATGAAATTTTATATCCTTTGACCGATACCTCCCCAACCACTCCTCCCTGCCCCACCCCAGGCCCAGGTAACCATCATGCTACTCTTTAATTCTATGAGATCAACATTGTTACATTCCACATTTAAGTGAGATCATGTGGTGTTTCTCTTTCTGTGCCTGATTTATTTTGTTTAACATAATGTCCTCTAGGTTTGTCCATGTTGTTGCAAATCACAGAATTTTCAGATTTTTTTTAAAAGGGCTTAATAGTATTCCATTGTGTATACAGGCATACCTTGGAGATATAGTGAGTTCAGTTCCAAACCACCACAATAAGACGAATATTGCAATAAAATGAGTCCCACAGATTTTTTGTTTCCCGGTGCATAGAAACGTTACATTTACACTATATTAAGTATGCAGTAGCATGTCTTAAAAAGAAGTGTAAGTACCTTAATTAGAAAATCCTTTATTGTTTAAAAATGTTAACGATCATCTGAGCCTGCATTAAGTCATCATCATTTTGGTGGTAGAGATCTTGCCTCAATGTTGATGGCTGCTCACCAGTCGGGGTATGGTTGCTGAAGGTTGGGGTGGCTGTGGCAATTTTTTAAAAGAAGACAAAAATGAAGTTTGCAACATCAGTTGACTATTCCTTTTACAAAAGATTTCTCTGTGGCATGTGATGCCGTTTGATAGCATTTTACCCACAATAGAACTTCTTTCAAAATTGGAGTCAGCCCTCAAACTTTCTTGTGCTTTATCAACTAAACTTGTGAAATATTTAAAATCCTCTGTTGTCATTTCAACATTGTTCACAGCATCTTCACTAGGAGTAAATTCCATCTCAAGAAACCACTTCCTTTGCCCATCCATAACAGGCAAGTATTCATCTATTAAAGTTTTATCATAAGATTGCAGCAATTCAGTCACATCTTCAGGCTTCACTTCTAATTCTAGTTCTCTTGCCTTTTTTTTTTTCTTAACTGCATCTTCAGTTTCCTCCTCCACTGAAGTCCAGAACACCTCAAAGTCATTCATGAGGGTTGGAATCAACTTCTTCCAAACTTCTATTAATGCGGATATTTTTGCCTCCTCCCATGAATTATGAATGTTCATAATGGTATCTAGAATGGTGAATCCTTTCCAGAAAGCTTTACTTTGTCCAGATACAGCGGAGGAATCAATATCTATGGCAGCTATAGGTTTACAAAATGTGTTTCAAAAGAAGGCCTGAAAGTCAGAATTACTCCTTCATTCATGGGCTGCAGAATGGAGGTTGTATTAGCAGGCATGAAAACAACATTAATCTCTTTGTTCATCTACGGCAGACCTCTTGGGTGACCAGGTGCATTGTCAAAGAGCGGTAATATTTTGAAAGGAATCTTTTTTTCTGAGTATATCTTAACAGCAGGCTGAAAATAATTCAGTAAACCATGTACTGTCATCCAGGATTTGTTGTTCCATTTGTAGAGCACAGGCAAAGGAGATTTAATATCAATCTTAAGGGCCCTAGGATTTTTGGAATGCTAAATGAACATTGGCTTCAACTTAAAGTCAGCAACTGCATTCAACCCTAACAAGAAACTCAGCCTGTCATTTGGAGCTTTGAAGCCATGCATTGACTTCTCTCTAGCTATGAAAGTCCTATATGCCATCGTCTTCCAACAGAAGGCTGTTTTGTCTACATTGAAAATCTGTGGTTTAGTCTAGCCACTCATCAGTAATCTTAGCTAGATCTTCTAGGTAACTTACTACAGCTTTTACATCAGTGCTTGTGGTTTCACTACATCAGCCCTTGTGGTTTGCACGTTTATGTTATGGAAATGGCTTCCTTAAACTTCATGAGCCAACCTCTGCTAGCTTCCAACTTCTCTTCTTCAGCTTTCTCATCTCTCTCAGCCTTCTTAGAATTGAAGAGAGTTAGAGCCTTTCTCTGGATTAGGCTTGGCTTACAGGAATGTAGTGGCTGGTTTTATCTCTTTTCAGACCACTCAAACTTTCTCCATATCAGCAATATGCCTTTTTCACGTTCTTATCATTCATGTGTTCACCTGGAGTAGCACTTTTAAGTTCACTCAAGAACTTTTCCTTTGCATCTACAACTTGGCTAAGTGTTTACTTCAGTAGGTCTCGCTTTCGGCTTGTCTTGGCTTCTGACATGGCTTCTTCACTAAACTTAATCATATCTAGGTTTTGATTTAAAATGGAAGACATATGACTCTTCCCTTTACTTGGACACCTAGAGGCCATTATAGGGTTATTAATTGGCCTAATTTCAATATTGTTTTGTCTGAGGGAATAGGGAGGCCCATGGAGACAGAGAGAGAGACAGGAGAATGGCTGGTCAGTGGAGCAGTCAGAAGATATAAAACATTTGTTGATTAGTTCATAGTCTTATGCAGGTGCAGTTTCTGGTACCCCAAAACAGTTACAATAGTAACATCAACAATCACTAATCACAGATCACAATAACAGATATAATAATAGTGAAAAAGTTTGAAATATTATAAGAATTACCAGAATGTGATACCAAGACATGAAGTGAGCACACGCTGTTGGAAAAATGGTGCCAATAAACTTGCTTGATGCAGGGTTGCCACAAAACTCCAACTGGTACAAAACACAGTATCTGTTAGCACAAAAAAGAGAAGTGCAATAAAAAGAGGTATATCTGTATATACCACATTTTCTCCATTCATCCACTGATGGATATTTTAAGTTGATTCCATATCTTGGCTAGTCTGAATAATGCTGCAGTGAACACAGGAGTGCAGCTATCTCCTTGAAATACTGATTCCATTTTCCTTGGGTATATATTCAGCAGTGGGATTGCTGGGGCATATGGTAGTTCTAATTTTAGTTTTTTTAAGAACCTCCATACTGTTTTTATAATGGCTCTGCTTATTTCCATTCTTGTCTCCAGTATGCAAGGGCTCCATTTTCTCCACATCCTTGTCAATACTTGTTATCTTTTGTCTTTGATAATAGCCATTCTAACAGGTACGAGGTGATATCTCATTGTGGTTTTAATTTTCATTTCCCTGATTATTAGTGATATTAAGCATTTTTTCATATACATATTGGCTTACTGCATGTCTTCTTTTGAGAAATGTGTAAAAAAAGTTCATAAATTCATAAAACAAGTTCTTTTTGACCTACAAAAAGACAGGCACACAATAATAGTGGCAGACTTCAACACCCCACTAGCAGTGTTAGATCACTGAAGAAGAAAAATTGAGGAGGAGGGGCTCCTCCCTAACTCATTCTATGAAGCCAACATCATCCTGATACCAAAATCTGGCAGAGACACAATGAAAAAAGAAAATTTCAGGCCAATATCCCTGATGAACATAGATGCAAAGATTTTTAACAAAATACTAGCAAACCAAATCCAAAAGGACACCAAAAAGCTAATACACCATGATCAAGTAGGCTCTATTCCTAGGGTGCTAGGTGGGTTCAACATATGCAAATCAGTAAATGTGATTCATCACATAAACAGAATTAAAAGCAAAAACTATATGATCATCTCAATAGACATAGAGAAAAGCTTTCCAGAAAATGCAACATCCCTTTATGGCAAAAACCAACAGATTAGATGTCAAAGGAACATGCCTCAAAATAATAAGAACCATCTATGACAGACTCACAGCTAACATCATACTGAATGGGCAAAAGCTGGAACCATTCCCCTTGAGGCCAGAATAAGACAAAGATGCCCACTGTCACCCCTCCTTTTTAACATGGTAGTAGAAGTCCTAGCCAGATAAATCAGGCAAGGGAAAGAAATACAGGGCATCCAAATAGGAAAAGAAGTCAAAGTATTTCTCTTTGCTGATGATATGATTCTATACGTAGAAAGCCCTAAAGATTCTGCCAAAAGTCTCCTAACGCTGATAAATGACTTCAGCAGGGTTTCAGGATTCAATAATCAATGCAAAAAAATTAGTAGCATTTCTGTACACCAGTAACATTGAAGCTGAGACTCAAGAACACAATCCCGTTTACAATCGCCACAAAAAAATTCAGTTACCTAGGAATATAGCTAATCAATAATGTGAAAGATCTCTCCAAGGAGAACTGCAAAACACTGCTGAGAGACATCAGAGATGACACAAGTGAATGGAAAAGCATTCCCTGCTCATGGACTGGAACAATCAGTATCTTTAAAATAGGTATGCTACCTAAGGCAATTTACAAATTCAACGCTATTCTTATCAAACTACCAATGTCACAGAATTACCAATAACTACTCTATATAGAACCAAAAAAAGAGCCCAAATAGCAATCCTAAGCAAAAAGAACAAAGCTGGAAGCATCACATTACCTGACTTCAAACTACACTATAAGGCTACAGCAATCAAAACAGCATGGTACTGGTACAAAAACAGACACATAGACCAATGGAACAGAATAGAGAACCCAGAAATAAATCTGTACGCCTACAACCATCTGATTTTCAACAAAGCCAACCAAAGAAAGCAACTGGGAAAGGATTCTCTATTTAATAAATAGTGCTGGGATAACTGGTTAGCCATATGCCAAAGAATGAAATTGGACCCCTACCTTTCACCATATAAAAAAATTAAGATGAATAAAAGACTTAAATGTAAGATGTCAAACTACAAAAATTCTGGAAGAAAACCTAGGAAATCCCATTCTCAACATTGGTTTTGGCAAAGAATTTTTAGCTAAGTCCCCAAAAGCAATAGCAACACAAAGAAAAATTGACAATTGGGACCTAATTAAACTAAAGAGCTTCTGTACAGCAAAAGAAACCATCAGCCTACAGAGTAAACAGGCAACCTACAGAACAGGAGAAAATATTTGCAAACTATGCATCTGACAAGGTGAGATCTATAAGGAATTTATAAAGAACCATATAAAGAATCTATAAGGAACTTAAATAAATCAGCAAAAAACAATAACCCCACTAAAAAATGGGCAAAGGCGGGAGGCGGAGGTTGCAGTGAGCCAAGACTGCGCCACTGCACCCCAGCCTGGGCAACAGGGCGAGACCATGTCTCAGAAAAAAAAAAAAAAAGCAGCAAAAGATATTAACAGACACTTCTCAAAAGAAGATACACGAGTGGCCAACAAGCATGAAAAAATGCTTATGATCGCTAATCATCAGAGACATGCAAATCAAAACCATAGTGAGATACTGTTTCACACTAGTCAGAATGGCTGTTATTATAAAGTCAGATAATAACAGACACTGGCAAGGCTGTGGAGAAAACATACTCTGTTGGTGGGAGTGTAAATTAGTTCAGCCACTGTGGAAAGCAGTTTGGAGATTTCTCAAAGAACTAAGAATTGAACTACCATTCGACCAAGCAATTCCATTACTGGGTATATATCCAAAAGAAAACAAATTGTTCTACCAAAAAGACACATGCACTCACATGTTCATTGCAGCTCTTTTCACAGTAGCAGAGACATGGAACCAACCTAGGTGCCCCTCAAGGGAGGATTGGATAAAGAAAATGTGGTATGTATATGGCATAGAATACTACATAGCCATAAAAAGAACGAAACTGCCCTTTTGTAGCAACATGTATGCAGCTAGAGGCCGTAATCCTAACTAAATTAATGCAGGAACAGAAAACCAAATATGGCATGTTCTCATTTATAAATGGGAGCTAAACATTGAGTACAGATGGACATAAAGATGGGGCCAATAGACACTGTATACCACTAGAGAAGAGAGGCAGGGAGGATAGTGTGGATTGAAAAGCCACCAATTGGTTATCGTGCTCACTGCATGGTTGACAGGATCTGTACCCCAAACCTCAGCATCATGTAGTATACCAATGTAACAAACCTGCACATGTATCCCCTCTGTCTAAAATAAGGATTGAAATTCAGAACAAACACAGAAAACAACTCAGTTTTGTTGATCCATTTTTCTAGCCTCTATTTCATTTGTTCCTGCCCTGATCATTATTATTTTCTTTTTTCTGTTAACTTTGGGCTTAGTTTGTTCTTATCTTTCTAATTCCTTGAAGTACGTTAGATTATTTGAGATCTTTTTTGATGTAGACATTTGTTGCTAAGAAATTCCCTCTTAGTTTTCTCTAACAGTCCAAGCATTAAAAAAAAAAAAAAAAAAAATCCTGTTAGAACTGCTTTTGCTGTATTCCATAGGTTTTGTTATGTTGTTTCCATTTTCATTTGTTAAGATACGTTAGGTTATTTGAGATCTTTTTTGATGTAGGCATTTGTTGCTTTAAAATTCACTCTTAGAATCCTCCCTAACTAATTTTATGAGGCCGGCATCATCCTGATACCAAAACCTGGCAGAGACACAACAAAAAAAAGAAAATTTCAGGCCCATATAACTGATGAACATCGATGCAAAAATCCTCAATAAAATACTGCAAACCAAATCCAGCAGCACATCAAAAAACTTACCCACCACGATCAAGTTGGTTTCATGCCTGGGATGCAAGGCTGGTTCAACATACGCAGATCAATAAATCCATCACATAAACAGAATCAATGACAAAAACCCATGATTATCTCAATAGATGCAAAAAAGCCTTTGACAAAATTCAACAGCCCTTCATGCTAAAAACTATCAATAAACTAGGTATCAATGGAACGTATCTCAAAATAATAAGAGCTATTTATGACAAATCCACAGCCGGTATCATACTGGATGTGCAAAAACTGGAAGCATTCCCTTTGAAAACCAGTACAAGACAAGGATGCCCTCTCTCACCACTCCTATTCAGCATAGAATTGGAAGTTCTGGCCAGGGCAGTCAGGCAAGAGAAAGAAATAAAGGGTATTCAAATAGGAAAAGAGGAAGTCAAATGGCCTCTGTTTGCAGATGACATGATTGTATATTTAGAAAACCCCATCGTCTCAGCCCCAAATCTCCTTAAGCTGATAAGCAACTTCAGCAAAGTCTCAAGATACAAAATCAGTGTGCAAAAATCACAAGCATTCCTATACACCAATAACAGACAAAGAGCCAAATCATGAGTGGACTCCCATTCACAATCGCTACTAAGAGAATAAAATACCTAGGAATCCAACTTACAAGGGACGTGAAGGACCTCTTCAAGGAGAACTATAAACCACTGCTCAAGGAAATAAGAGAGGACACAAACAAATGGACAAATATTCCATGCTCATGGATAGGAAGAATCAATATCATGAACATGGCCATACTGCCCAAAGTAATTTATAGGTTCAATGCCATCCCCATCAAGCTACCAATGACTTTCTTCACAGAATTGGAAAAAACTACTTTCCAATTGAGAAACAAACTTCATATGGAACCAAAAAAGAGCCTGAATAGCCAAGACAATCCTAAGCAAAAATAACAAAGCTGGAGGCATCATGCTACCTGACTTCAAAGTAAACTACAAGGCTACAGTAACCAAAACAGCATGGTACTGGTACCAAAACAGATATATAAACCAATGGAACAGAACAGAGGCCTCAGAAATAACACCACACATCTACAACCATCTGATCTTTGACAAACCTGACACAAACAAGCAATGGGGAAAAGATTCTCTATTTAATAAATGATGTTGGAAAACTGGCTAGCCATATGCAGAAAACTGAAACTGGAGCCCTTCCTTACACCTTATACAAAAATCAACTCAAGATGGGTGAAAGACTTAAAAGTAAGACCTAAAACCATAAAAATCCTAGAAAAGAACCTGGGCAATACCATTCAGGACAAAGGCATGGGCAAAGACTTCATGTCTAAAACACCAAAAGCAATGGCAACAAAAGTCAAAATTGACCAGTGGAATCTAATTAAACTAAAGAGCTTCTGCACAGCAAAAGAAACTATCATCAGAATGAACAGGCAGCCTACAGAATGGGAGAAAATCTTTGCAATCTACCCATCTGACAAAGAGCTCATATCCAGGATCTACAAAGAATTTAACAAATTTACAAGAAAAAACAAACAACCCCATCAAAAAGTGGGCAAAGGATATGAACAGACACTTCTCAAAATAAGACTTTTATGCAGCCAACAAACATATGAAAAAATGCTCATCATCACCGGTCATTAGAGAAATGTGAATCAAAACCACAATGAGATACCATCTCATGCCAGTTACAATGGCGATCATTAAAAAGTCAGGAAACAACAGAGGCTGGAGAGGATATGGAGAAATAGGAATGCTTTTATACTGTTGGTGGGAGTTTAAATTAGTTCAACCATTGTGGAAGACAGTGTGGTGATTCCTCAAGGATCTAGAACTAGAAATACCATTTGACCCAGCAATCCCATTACTGGCTATATACCCAAAGGAATATAAATCATTCTACGATAAAGACACATGCACACCTATGTTTATTATGGCACTATTCACAATAGCAAAGACTTGGAACCAACCCAAATATCCATCAGTGATAGACTGGATAAAGAAAATGTGGCACAAATACACCGTGGAATACTATGCAGCCATTAAAAAGGATGAGTTCATGTCCTTTGCAGGGACATGGATGAAGCTGGAAACCATCATTCTCAGCAAACTATCACAATAACAGAAAACCAAACGCCACATGTTCTCTCTCGTAAGTGGGAGTTGAACAAGGAGAACACATGGACACAGGGAGAGGAACATCACACAGTGGGGCCTGTTCAGGGTTGTGGGGCTAGGGGAGGGATAGCATTAACAGATATACCTAATGTAGGTGACCGGTTGATGGTTGCAGCAAACCGCCATGGCACGTGTATACCTATGTAACAAAACTGCACATTCTGCACATGTACCCCAGAACTTAAGGTATATATATAGATAGATTAGATATATAGATATAAATATAGATATATATAAATTCCTTCTTAGTTTTCTCTAACAATCCAAGCATTAAAAAAAAATCCCTGTTAGAACTGCTTTTGCTGTATTCCATAGATTTTGTTATATTGTTTCCATTTTCATTTGTTAAGATATTTTTCAATTTCCCTTTATATTTTTTCATTGATTGATTAGTTGTTTAAGAGCATGTTTTTTGGTTTTAAATTTCCATGTATTTGCGAATATTCTGTAGTTTCTCTTGTTAATGATTTTGGTCAGAAAGGATACTTGTAATTATCTCAGTCTTTTAGAATTTGTTATGATTTGTTTTTTGGCTTCATATATAATCTAACCTGGAGAATGTTCTGTGTGCAATTGAGAGACGTGTGTATTCTTCTACTGTTGGATGGATGTTAGGTTTGTTTGATCTAGAGTGTAGTTTAAGTTTGATATTTTCTTATTTACTGTCTCTACATTCTGTCCGTTACTGAAAGTGGGCTGTTGTCCGTTACTGAAAGTGGGCTGTTTTCCATTACTGAAAGTGGGCTGTTGAAATCCCCTACTATTGTTGTATTACTGTTTATCTCTTCCTTCAGATTTATTAATGTTTTCTTTATATATTTAGGTGCTGCAATATTGGGTTCACACATATTTACAACTGTTGTATCTCATGTTGCTGAATTGACCCTTTTATTATTATATAGTGACCTTTGTATCTTTTTATAGTTTTTGACTTAAAATCTATTTAATCTGATATATGAATAGCCACTCCTGCTTTCTTTTGTTTTCTATTTGCAAGGAGTATCATTTTCCATTCTTTCATTTTCAGTCTATGTCCTTACAGGTGAAGCAAGCCTCTTATAGGCAGCATAAGTTGAGTGTATTTAAAAATCAATTTAACTACTTTGCCTTTTTATTGGAGAACTTAATCCACTTACATTCAGGGTTATCATTCATAGGTAAGTAGTTAATACTGTCATTTTGTTGTTTTCTAGTTGTTTTGTAGATATTTTCTTCCTTTCTTTCTATCTTCTTTTGTGGCTAAATTATGTTGTCTAGTGGTATGTTTTGATTCCTTGCCTTTTTATGTATCTGCTATAGGTTTTTGCTTTGTTGTTACCATGAGGCTTACAAAAAAATATCTTACAATGCGGTATTTTAAGCTGATAACGACTTTGATCGCAAAAAAAAACAAACAAAAACCTAACAACAAAAAAGCCTCTATGCTTTTATTCCAGTCCCCTCCTCACATTTTGAATATTTGATGTCACAAGTTTTATCTTTTTATATTGTCTCTTGCTTAAAAATTATGGCAGCTATTATGATTTTTAATAGTTTTGTCTTTTAACTTTTACACAAAGTCCAGAATACTTCAATTCTGTGATGATGCTGCATAAATTGCTTATATCTGTAGTCAGTGTACTTACTTTTAAGTGAGTTTTAGACTTTCAGATTGTTTTGTGTTACTCCTTAGCATCTTTTTTTTTTTTTTTTTTTTTTTTTGAGCTTGAAGACTTCCCTTTACCATTTCTTGTAAAACAGTTCTGGTAGTCATGAACTCCCTCATCGTCTGTTTTTCTGGAACAGGCTTTATCTCTTCTTCATTTCTGAAGGACAGCTTTGTGAGGTTTGGTATTCTTGGCTGGCAGGGTTTCTTTCAGCACTTTGAGCACTGAGGCAGGCCAGAAGCTTGGGGCAGACGTGGGCAGCACAGGAGTGGTACAATCTGAAGCCAAAGTTCACTGAGATATCCCTGGTGCTGTGAGCTGTCCAGAGCCCTGGACTGCTGACATCAGCCTGGCATTGGTGCAGCCCAGAGATTGAGTTTGCCTTGAAAGCCTGAAGCCTGGGGTTATGTGATCCTGCTTGGCACCAGGCTGGATCTAGAGCTTCAGTCCATGGGTACTAGCCTGGAACATGGGGTTGTGGTGGTCTCACCAGTGTTGGGTTTTACTTTGGCAATCCTAGCATTGGAGCTAAAGGGATGGTGTCTGCCTCCTTGCCGTGCTTCCTAGGGTTGAGGGAGGGATGACGGGGTAATATAAAACTGCCCTTCTTACCCTCTTCAATGTGACTTTTCTTATTATTGTGCTGCAACCAGATAGTGTAATCTCTCATATGGCTTATTTAGCTCTTGTGAAGGTATGTTATAGTATGGATACTTGTTCAAATTGATGTTTCTGCTGGGGAAAATTGCTGAAGAGTCCTACTCTGCCATCTTGCTCCATCCCTCCAGTAAAGACTGACTGTCCTCAATTACGAGTCCGTAAGTTTCCTCTTACATCTTAATATTTTTGTGAAAGTGAGGATATACTTTCTGATGTTCCTTTGACAACCTAAAATACAATTACTGAAGTAACATACAAATAGTAGAAAGCTTGGGGGAAAAGGTTAATATAGTCCAGAGTAAAACTTGCCCAGTATGCAACCACTCACAGAGAACCACTGTCAACAATTTTTAGTATTTCCCATTTCTTGCAATTTTTATAGCTGAGATCAAATGTTTATTATTCCTACTTATTAATGTTATTATTATTTTTGAGGCAGAGGCTCTGTCACCCAGGCTGGAATGCAGTGGTGAGATCTTGGCTTACTGCAACCTCCACCACCCAGGCTCAAGTGAGTCTCCTGCCTCAGCCACCCAAGTAGCTGGAATTATAGGCGTGAACCACCACGCCTGGGTAATTTTTGTATTTTGGTAGAGATGGGGTTTCATCATGTTGGCCAGGCTGGTTTTGAAGTCATGGCCCCAAGTGATCCACCCGCCTCAGTCTCTGAAAGTGCTGTGATTATAGGCATGAGCCACTGTACCCAACTTATTTTTCCAAATTGTAAACATGATTTATAATGTCTTCATAATTTTGATCTGTCATATTACCCAGAATTAACCATTCTTATTAGTAGGTATGTAAGTTTTTATGTTTTTTTCCTATTTCAAACAACAAATATGTGTTCACAAATGTGTGCCCCATTGTTCTTTATTTTAGTAGCTTCCAGATTATAGTTACCAGAAAAAGTCAGAGAAATGGGCACTTCCACACTTTTCACACTGTGAGGAGTGTTTGGAAGCACCTACCTGAGCCTTGAGGATTGGTGATACAAAAGCCATAAAAAGCTTCAGGGAGTAGCTGGGAGCTGACCTAGGAAGTCCGGGACTCAGAAGTCAGATGTCATCAATATATATAAGATTTAAGAATTTAAGGTTATATTACACCTCTACTTAGAACAACATTCAGACACCTACAAGATCCTGCCTAGTCTGGCCCTCCTTCCTCTCCCACCTCGTCTATGCACTCCCTCTTAGATGACTCCAGTCTCACTGACTCTCTTTCAGCACTCTCACATGCCCTCTCCTCCCGCCTCAGGGCTGCTGCACAGGTGTTTCCTGCTGCCTGAAACGGACTTTTGCATGTGTGTGAACACACACGCACACACCACCACCACCACTGCACCACACATACACAAACACACAACTGGCCACTTCTCCAAACCATCTGGTGTCAGTTTTTTTTTCCTTCTTTTAGATGTTTTTGTAGGCAGAACAGTGGTCCCTCAAAGATGTTCATGTCCTAATTCCCAGGACCTGTGAATATGTTCAGTTACATAGGAAAGGGGAACTAAGGTCAAAGTTGCTAATCAGCTGATTTTAAGATAGGGAGATTTTTCTTTCTTTCTTTTTTTTTTTTTTGAGGCAGAGTCTTGCTCTGTCACCTAGGTTGAAGTGCAGTGGTATGATCTCAGCTCACTGCAACCTCCGCCTCCGAGGTTCAAGCAATTCTCCTGTTTCAGCCTCCCAAGTAGCTGGGACTAAAGGTGCCTGCCACCATGCCCAGCTAATTTTTGTATTTTTAGTAGAAACGGGTTTCACCGTATTGGTCAGGCTGGTCTCGAACTCCTGACCTCAAGTGATCTACCCGCCTCGGCCTCCTAAAGTGCTGGGATTACAAGCATGAGCCACCGCACCCGGCCAAGATGTGGAGATTTTTCCTGGAATATCTGGCTGTGCCTGTTGTAATCAAAAAGTTCTTAAAAGTGGAAGAAGGAAGAAGAGAGTGAGAACCAAAGAGGTGGAAGCTTGAAAATGACCTTTCTGCTGTTGGAAGAAGGGGTCATGAGCCAGGAAGTGTGATAGCCACTAGAAGCTGGAAAGTCAAAGAAATCGATTCTTCCTTAGAGCATCTAGAAGGAGCACAGCCTTATCAATATTTTGATTTTAGCTCAGTGAGATCCATTTTGGACTTCTGATCTATAGAACTATAAGATAATAAATTTGTGCTACTATTCAACCATAAAAAAAGAAGGAAATCCTGTCAGTTTTTGACACCATAGATGAACCTGGAGGATATTTTGCTAAGCAAATCAGCCAGGCACAGAAAGACACATGATCTCATATATAGAATCTAAAATAGTCAAATTCATAGAATCTAAGAATGGTATGGTGGTTACCAGGAGCTTGGGGAGATGTTGGTCAAAGGATACAAAATTTCAGTTAGACAAGAATAAATTTGAGAAATCTAACAGGCATCGTGGTGACTATAGTTAATAACAATGTATTGCATTCTTGAAAATTGCTAAGAAAATAGAATTTGAGTGTTCTCACCACAAAAAAAATGATCATTATGTGAGATAATGCATGTTAACTGGCTTGCTTTAGCCATTCCACAATGTATACATATTTCAAAACAACATTTTGTAAACAAGAAATATATATAATTTTTAATTGCCAATTTTATTTAAAAAATTTGTTTTGTCCTAAACAACTACATTTCTGGTCATTTGTGACAGTTAACAATAGAAACTAAGGGAATACAGTGCATACAGATGCTTTCCTGACTGTTTCCTTAATCTAAAGTGACTAAAGTAGGTTCCTGCTTATTCTCCTTCTCAGCAACCTGGGTTTTTGCCTTACTATCCTTTATCACAATATGGAATTATATATTCCTTTGTTTGCCCATGTTTCGCTCTAGGCCAGGGACTGTCTTCTGTGTTACCAATGCTGACCCAGCCAGTCCATTATAAGCTTTCAACAAATAGCTATTAGTTTTGAGTCAAGTGAGAGGACATTCCTAGTCAGCAAGACAGTATATGTTATATGTCAGAGCCAAGAGGCAGAGAAACAAATACAAAAACAAATGTATTTGAGAGGCTATAAATCAGATGACTGTTGTATGAAGAGAATATTGGATTGCAGGCAGATTTACAGGCCTAAACTAGGTTAGAGGCGGGGACAATAAGAAATGGAGAGATTCTGGTGACTTCACATTGTGGAAGTGACAGAACCTGGTGCTGAGTCTATGGGAATAGGAAAGTGGAAATGACAGAACCTGGTGCTGAGTCTATGGGAATAGTCAAGTGGAAGTGACAGAACCTGGTGCTGAGTCTATGGGAATAGGAAAGTGGAAATGACAGAACCTGGTGCTGAGTCCATGGGAATAGGAAAAATTATCAATGACTGCCATATTGCTGGCTTGGTAAATGGAGTAGATAGTGGTGATTTTCACTTAGAAGTTATCAAAAGGGAGAAAGAATTGAGAGGAATCGTAAATTCAATTCTGGACATGAATAAGATGCCTGTGGGACATCCTAGAGTAGGTCTCTGGCAGCCTACTGGAATTATAGGTTTGGAACCCAAGATAAAGTTGAGGGCTTCCTGTTTGACTTGGATATGGTTGATTTATGAAGTTTATGTAAGGAAAATGGTTTTTAGCAGAAAGAGGAACAAGAATGGAACTCTGAAACACTAGTAGTTCAGTAGCAGAGGGCAGAAGAAAGGGAAAATAAGAGAAAAGTCTGAGGGTATGGTAACACCAAGACCAGGGAATGATGTTTTAGGGAAGAGGGAGTAGCCAACCAGTGTTGAGTTCTACAGAGGATGCAATAGGACTTTATAGTGTCCACTGGTTTTAGTAACAGAGGTAATTAATGTTCCAGAAAACATTTTGGGCTTTTAGACAGTTTATACTAAAGAATGACTGGAGCAGAGCATAATAACCGTTTTTAAGTCCTTTACTTAATGTTGTCAAATTACAAAAAGATGAAATTAGTTTTCAGTGCAATAGCAGCATAGGATTGTGACCAACCATCTCACAGCATCAGAAGTAGCATGGTATCTCTGAGTTTATGTCCTGACTTTATAATATTTAATGCCCTTGGGCAAGTTACTCAGCCTTGGTTTCCTCATTTGCAAAAATGGGACAATAATATTACCTACCTCCTGTGGTTATGATTAAAGAAGTTATCAAAATGAGTTTTTACTTTTAAAGCACTTAAACAGCATCTGGCACACAGTAAATGCTACATTGAAGTGTTTGTTGGATAAATGACAGATACATAGAGCTATGGTTACATACATGTATACATACATACATAAAATAAATGTTGGGTATTCTAATTTTTTCATATTTTGCAAATTTGAAAAGTAATGAATAGTACCTTTTTTTCAGTCAACTTCATATATGTAATTTACATATATTAAAATGCTCCTGGCCGGGCGCAGTGGCTCACGCCTGTAATCCCAACACTTTGGGAGGCCGAGCAGGCAAATCACTTGAGGTCAGGAGTTCGAGACCAGCCTGGCCAACATGGTGAAACCTCATCTCTACTAAAAATAAAAAAATTAGCTGGGCCTGGTGGTGGTTGCCTGTAATCCAGCTACTCAGGAGGCTTAGGCAGGAGAATTGCTTGGACCCAGGAGGTGAAGGTTGCAGTGAGTGGAGATAAGCCACTGCACTCCAGCCTGAGTGACAGAAAGAGACTCCATCTCAATCAATCAATCAATCAATAAAATGCTCCTATTTTAAGCGAACAGTTAAATTAGTTTTGATAAATACTTGTACCTGAATGACCATCACCTCAACCAGATGTGGAACATTCCCATCACCCAAACAGTTCCCTTTTCCCTCCTCCCAGTCAGCCCTCAACTTCATCCTCGATCCCAAGCAACCATTGCTGTGCTTTCTTTCCTGTGAATTAGAATACTCTCTTCTAGAGTTTCATGTCAGTGAAATTGTACCATATGTACTCTGTACTTAGCTTCTTTCACTTGGCATGTTTTTGAGATTCATTCATGTTGTTGCATGTACCAGCGGTTCATTCCTTCCACTCCCCGAGTGGTATTTTGTTTTACGGATGTACCACACTTTGCTTGTGAATACATTTACTCTACTAAATGTATAGTTTTGGCTGTTATGAATTCGTGTATAAGCCTTCGTATAGACACATTTTTAATGTTTTAATGTGTATTCCTTTGATTATTATTCCTTTATTAACTCATTAAAAGTTTGAAAACTTTTTCAAGAATGTTAACTTGTTTTGTTTTTGTGAGTTCTATCTTTTGTCAATGTTTTATTTTGTGGTTTTTATATTTTCTTTTATATGTTTTAATTATTAAGATAGTCAAATCTTTTTATTTCTTCTATATATGTAACATTTATAAGTTCCCATGAAGGAAATTTTTGACATTTTGCTGCATGTGCATGTATGTTTGTCTATGTGTGTGCTCAGTAATTTTGGGGGTTTTAATCAGTTTTGAGAATGGGCTGTTGGGCAGTTATGAAGATAGCTAACATGAAAGTTGGGGTAAACTCAAATCATAGTTCATATTCACTATAATTTCTTCAGGATTTTTTAGATTATTTTAAAATCCATGTACATTCTAGTAGATTCGGTCTAGTACATTTTTCTTGAATATGACAAGTCTAGGTTCCTGACACCATTTGTTATCCTTTAGGCAATGAAGTTTTGTGTATAACGTAGTTTTCTGATTAGCATACGTTTATCTCTTTGTTGTTTTTTTGTTTGTTTGTTTGTTTTTCTTTCTTTTTTTTCTTGTTTTTTTTTGAGACGGAGTCTCACTCTGTCACCCAGGCTGGAGTGCATTGGTGCAATCTCGGCTCACCGCAACCTCTGCCGCCCAGGTTCAAGCGATTCTCCTGCCTCAGCCTCCCGAGTAGCTGGGATTACAAGCGCCTGCCACCGCGCCTGGCTAATTTTTGTACTTTTAGTAGAGACAGGGTTTCACCATCTTGGCCAGGCTGATCTTCAACTCCTGACCTCATGATCCACCCGCCTCAGCCTCCCAAAGTGCTGGGATTACAGGCATGAGCCACCGTGCCTGGCCCTGTTTTTTTTTTTGGTTTTTTTTTTTCTAATTTTTAAAATTTTTGTAGAATTTAATACAACGCCCGGCTATGCCAGACACTCTCCTGTTTCAAATATTATACTCATTTAATCCTCAAATCTTCATAGTTATCTTACAGATGAGGAATTTGAGGCTAAGTAGCTTGCCCCGAGCCACACAGCTAATAAGTAGGGTCTACCTCAGAGCCCATGTTCCTAAGCTTTATGCTGTGTTACTGACAGGGCGAGGTTAAAATATGGAGGCCGGGCATGGTGGCTCACATCTGTAATCCCAGCATTTTGATAGGCTGAGGCGGGTGGATCATGAGGTCAGGAGTTTGAGACCAGCTTGGCCAACATAGTGAAACCCCCTCTCTACTAAAAATACAAAAATTAACCAGGTGTGGTGGCATGCACCTGTAGTCCCAGCTACTCGGGGGGCTGAGGCAGGAGAATCGCTTGCACCTGGGAGGCAGAGGTTGCAGTGAGCTGAGATTGTGCCACTGCACTCCAGCTTGAACAACAGAGCAAGACTCTTGTCTCAAAAAAAAAAAAAAATGGAGGTGCAAATCTCAGTAGTAGAATAGCAGATTCACACTTAATCTTTATCCTGTTTTAGGAAGTTAATACTTAAGAGAATTATTATTTTTTTCTTTTTTTCCTTTTTGAGACAGGGTCTCACTCTGTCACCCAGGCTAGAGTGCAGTGGTGTAGTCATGGCCCACTGCAGCCTCAACCTCCTGGGTTCCAGTGATCCTCCAACTTTAGCCTCCCAAATAGCTGGGACTGCAGGCGTGTACCAACTTGTCTGGCTAATTTTTTTAATTTTTTTGTAGAGATGGGGAGCTCTCTCTGTTACCCAGGCTGGTCTCGAACTACTGGGCGCAAGCAATCCTCACACCTCAGTCTCTCAAAGTGCTAGGATTACAGGCATGAGCCACTGCATCGGCCAAGAGAATTTTCAAAGTATGCAATTGAAAATGTAGGCAAGCAGTCTCTAGATCTTAATAATTTATAGGTTTCTGAGGTTCAGCATTATTGTCATAGTTAAATAGGCACTTTATCAAATATCTTTTTTCATTTGAGTCATCTTTGATGATTTCTATTGGTAAGACAATAGAAATGAATTTCCTTTTTTAAAAGTTTATACAAAGTTTATTAAAAAAATTTTTTTTAAATTTAAAGCTTATGCATTTCAAAAATATCATATACAGTAGCAGTTAGTTTGGAGTGACAAGACAACCCCTGAAGATTTTTTAAGGAGAGATTTCCTTGTGGTAGAGTAGTGACTGGGAATTGAAACATGTGGCTTCTGGAGGGAGCGCTTTGCGTCTTTAAAGTAAGTTATTTATTCTTTTACATTTAATTTCCTTATTGATTTGGTAGCCCCTACAGACCCATTGAAAACACATAGTGGCCTCCTCCAGGAACTGTTTCCTCCCACCTTAAGTAATCTCTCATTTTTCTATCTCTTATAACATTTTGTCTACTTTAGGTACTATTTCATTTTTTAAACCTCATTCTATAAAGTGTTGGTCACAATCCCAGAGCTTTGGACATGTATGCAATTTTTTGTTACTGTTTATTATTTTTCAATAATAAGTGGAAATTAAGATCTTTCTGTTTTTTCAGGCCATTTTATACACTTTATATGAAATTTCCTGTAGACCATTGTTATTTGAATTGCTTCTTCAATGCAGTTATATAACTTGGAAACTTTTGGCTGTGCACCAAATTTATTTAAAGTCGTTTGAAATTATATAAGTCCATTTGAAAATGTTTTACCACAAATGTATTTATGAATATGCAGTTAATGCTAAATTCCACCTTGATCATTCATTAGCTTTGTGAATCTGTTTCCAGTATAACAGGGAGAACACTAAAGCTGCCATGAGCATTAAATTAGATAATGTCTCTGTAAGATTCTATTACACAATTATCCTGTTACTGGCTTATAAAAGTAAGAATCCTCTTAATTGTGGATTGAAATAAAACATTCTGCATTAACATCTAAAGATATAAGTTTTCTTTAACAGTGTTTAAAATTAGCTAATAATTAGTCCGAACCTCATCATGAAATAGATCAACATAAAGTACCATGTGGCTCAGTTGAAAGCAAGTTCTTTCAGTTTTTATTTTAATTCTCATTAAAATACTCTATAGGCAATTTTGGAGCATCAACTGGGGTCCTTCCCATCTTATTTTCAAGTGGAACTGATTGGTTTTATATAGTACTTCTGTTGTACATTTTTTATTTTGGGATTCTGGCCTGCTTCATCGTAGTGTTCGTTTCTGAATCACAGTAGCTAAACTATTGAGTGCACATGTATTGACTTTTGTGATTCTGGAAGACAGCAAATAAAGTACCCCGCTTTGCAGGTGAAGAACCTGAAAGACAGGATGTTTCCTATTATTGTTTTGATATTAGCCTTTTTAATACAACATCATGGTCCATCAGAAGAACAACCCTGAGCCAATGAGCCTCAGCTAATCCTAACTCAAATAAAGCTACCACATAATGTCTCTCCCTATCCAGAGTTAACACCGGGTCTTAGTGGACTCATTTGTTCAAATGAAGGGATGTGGCCTCATGATTATTAAAGCCGTTTTTAGCACTTATGGACTACCTATCTCAGCTTTCCTGGTTCATTTGTCTTGAGCACCTCTTAGAAGCATTGCAAACTTTAATTTTGTTCCACCTATAGACATTGCTTTGTTCACCTTTGGTTATCATATTTTTAGGTCAGGATTTAATATTCGGAGGGGAGATCTAATTCTTTCAGAGGAATATTTTTGTTTTTTTTCTGTAAACTGAGTTAATGTGATACAATTAGATGCTTCCTTTATGGCTGTATAGGTAAAATCCTATGAGAGTAAATGTAGCCTTTTAAAGTACATGTGATTAAGAAATGCATATACTTATTCAACAGTTACAGTGGCAAGCATGGGTTGGGAATGGTGACTTGCTTTGCTTTCCACCTACCCCTTGTCTGTGCCCAGGCAACTGTCCAGGGCTGGAGGAAAATGCAAAATAATGCTGATAGGTCTCACTTTAAATTCATGATCACTAACTACAAAGGGGCCAGTAGTGCTGTCCAGCATTCCTTCCATGCTACCTATTGTCTTGCTTTTTATATGAGTATTTTGTACTTTCTCCTCTCCTCTCAACCATTAATAGCTCCTTTCCTTTCTCCCCCATCCCAGTGCTGATAAGAGAATAAAAATGAACCAGAAGGAAATGTCTAACCTTTCTCCCTACCTGGTCTACTAATGTACCTATATCTGTACCCAGGTACTCTGCTGGACTTCAGTTATTAATATGCCCTGTTATTATCTAAGGACAATCCTCACTTACTGAATTCACACCCTGCCTTGCCTACTTATGGCCATCTCTAGCAGTCGTCCCTTCTCTCTTCTGCATTGTTAATGATTCCTCTTTCTTCTTTACCAGATCGTTCCTATCATCATACTCACATGTTGAAATAGCTCCCATCTTTAAAAGGAAAAAAAACTTCCTGGAGACCCCACAGTTCCCTAAAAATATTGCCCCATTTCTCCTTACCTCTTTGCAGCAGAACTCTTCAAGAGTTGTCTACTCTAGCTTTCTTTCCATTCTTTCTTGAAATTTCTCCATTAAGACTTTCAGCCCCACCTGTCTGCCAAAACAGCTCTGATCGAAGTCACCCATGATCTTTCCAAAGGCAAATCACTGATCAGTTCTCACTAACTTGCTCTGACAGCAGTACTTGATGTGGTCACACTTTCTTACACTCTCTTCCCTTGGATTCCAAGACCCCACACTTTCTGATTTTTTTCTGATTTCAGTGGCAGGTTGCTCCCTCATTTCCTGGACCTTAAACTGCCCCAGAGTTGGTTCTTAACCTTCCCTTATATGCTCACCTCCTATGTCAAACTAGTGGATTCCATCTTGTGGTATAAAATGTCTATTCGCTGAAGACTACTGAATTTATATCTCTAGCTTGGATCTCTCCCCTAAGTCACACACTCTCATGTCCAGTGGTCTTGATTTCTCCCTGTGGATATCAGAAGGTCCAAGGCCAGTTTCTTTATTTCCAGTGCCCCAAACTGGGTCCTTCTGTAGTATACCTTATCTGTAATTGCTCTTATCAAAAACTGAAGTCATTTCTGATTCCTCTCTAGGACCTGCTGCTTGCCATACCTTCAAAATATATCCAGAATCTTACCATTTTTCACCATCTTCATAGCTACCCCTCCATCCAAGCCACTACCATCTCCTGCATGGATTATTTCCATCGCCTTCTTGTTGGTCTCCTTTCCTGTCTTTATCTCCTTTTTCCATTTTCCCTCTCATTCTGCCACACTGGCCTGCCTGCCTCTCCTTGAAGAAGCTAAGCACCCCTCACACTTCAGAGCCTTCGTGCTTGCTGCTTCCTCTGCCCAGAATGCTCTACCACCAAACATTCACAGGCGTCTCCTAATCCATTCAAATGTTCAAATGTCACCTTGTCAGAGAGCTCTTTCCCTGAAAATCCTATTTGATATAGCACCTTCCTCTTGCCTGCATTCTCTGCAAACATAAGTATTTGTATATTATTAACTTCCCTCTCTTCTTTGAGGGCAGGGTCTTTGTTCTGTCACATCTGTATCTTTAAGACCCAGAACCAAGTCTGGAACATTTTGGTGTTAAATGAATGGAGGAAGGTAGTGGTGATAGTGGTGGTGGCGGTGGTGGAGATTCATGGTACGATTCTGTTAGGTATTAAAGCCCCAAATTAGTTTTTAAAGAATTCACACACAACTTCTTTCAAACACTATATAAAACAAGGTAAGTCTGTATACACACAAACTTTAACCAATCTTAAACACAGTCTTACCCACCATCCGTTTCAGCCTGTATTTGATGATGAGGCTGACTAGCCAACATTTAAGTAATCACTATGCAGTAGACATTGTGCTAAGATTATCCAGTTTAATTCCCACAATACTCCTTTCAGTATATGTTATACCATTTTATGAAAAAGGAAATGAGGCTTAGTGAGCTTACGGTGAGGCCAGCTGAAGATAGGAAGTGGCAGCCCTGGGATTGGATCTCAGTGTGTTTAGCTTCAGAACTTAAGAATGATGGGACTGGCTGGGTGCCATGGCTCACGCCTGTAATCTCAGCACTTTGGGAGGTCGAGGTGGGGGTCAGGAGCTCGAGACCAGCCTGGCCAACATGGTGAAACCCCGTCTCTACTAAAAGTACAAAAATTAGCCAGGCATGGTGGTACACACCTGTAGTCCCAGCTACTTGGGAGGCTGAGGCAGGAGAATCACTAGAACCCGGGTGGTGGAGGTTGCAGTGAGCCAAGATCACACCACTGCACTCCAGCTTGGGCAAGAGAGGGAGACTCTGTCTCAAAAAAAAAAGAATGATGGGACTTTCTAAAATAAAAGCCTCCTGGAGATTCTTTTACATATGATCTGTACATGTTAGCCATTTATATGTTTACATACTTAAATAGTAAAGTATTTGAGAAATAATGTTTAGTTTTAGAAACTAGGGGTTAAATGTTGTGATTGTTAAGCAGTATTAAATATAAATGATAAACAAGACACCTTTTTAAAACTTTAAGCTAAAAATTAAATCTCATGGCACTTTGCCTAATGACCTAAGCTAGATCTTGTGGTCTGGTTCATACAAACATGTTCTGATACCAAAACCAGTGTGCGGTTGCTATGGCTGTGAATGCTTTTGTGTGAGAGTACATAGATACCAATAACACAGAGCCATGGCTTGGAGTTCTCTAGAGAGAGGAAAGTGAGAAATGAAACCTCAGCTTCAGATTTGTACCGTTAACTTTGCAGTCGTGTATTACTCTTCATAAAAACAGCCTCGAAGTCAAGAGTAAAAATTCTATGAAGGTAGATAAAACAAGAAGGGAATTGCTAAGTACAAGGGAAGAAGGTATCAATGAAACAAACCATGGCTAGTCCTGCTGTGAATTTTCTGGTTCTCTAGAAGGGACAGTGCCAAGTTAGAGTTGGAGAACAAAGAGCCCCACTCTCCTGCTTTTCCTTCTTCTGCCACATCCTGCTTATTCTCCTGGTCCACTGAGGCATGAATCCCCTTCCTGAGGAAGACCTGAATGATGGGACAGTAGTAACCTGGGGGTTTTGGTGGCACATACAAAAAAATGGGTCTGAGAGAACTGACATTTCTCTTAAGATCCCAAATGCCTGTACAGTGAGTATAGCTGTCAGTGGCACCTTCTCCAGGGGGAAGGCAGGTCCAGATTACAAACACCGTGCTGAGTTAGGTTTTTACAGAATCAAGAAAGTAGTGATGCTCTCTGGGAGAGCTGTTAGCAATTATGCGAAGCTGGGAGAGCTGTTAGCAATTATGCGAAGCTAAATCCTGTTCATTTAGATATTTTAGATAATGTGCTGAAAATTGTCAGTAGAGACACAAATATTTGTAACTACCATGAATCTTAAAATGTGGCTCCACATTCAAAATAGGCTATTGTCTAATCCACTCTGAAAACTTCTTTGAGGTTCTCTTTGTTCTTTTGGGAACAAACATCAAAAAAGTGAATTGGAACTAATCAGAGGAATTGTTCAGTGTTATTGAATTCATAACATGATAGCATATATTGTTTTGGTTGATCTTATCTAATGTGAATGCAACTACCAAGTTTTTGTATAATAGTTGCTAGTGCAATCTTGAGCTATTGATTCTGATTTCTTGCTTTGTGTTAGGATGGCATGATTCATTCCTCTGTTTTCATTATGAGTTTAAAAATGTAGATATTTATTTCAAGGTATTATAAGTGTGCGTATAGTTCAGAATTTCCAAGTGTCTTAATTACCAACATAAATTGCTGAGATGTAATTCTTTAAAATTTTAAAAAATAAGTAATGCATCTTTAGATGAGACTGTTTATGAACAGAGAAATAAGATAGGAGGTGACATGGATAGGCAATTAGTAGCTCCTCTTCAGGATTAGTTCATAAGGTGACACAAAGTATTCTTATTGTGTTCTTTTATTTTTGCAGGCTTTGTGTCATGACCTTAATTTCTTTTTCTGTTCCAACATCTGCTAGCTTTTAAATGGAATAATTTCTTTGGTATTTGCAGTGTTTGGGAGATGCTTTGAACATGCTCAGCTATTGTCCCCAAGCAACTGACTGGGTCAAATTTGAGATTGGACTTGCTGTGGACTTAGTAATCAACCCTTTTTGGCTTTAAAATATGACTTGCCCTTTATTTCACTGTTCTCGTTGTCTTTGCTAAACAGGCTGCTGATACTTTGGCTGTGAGGCAAAAAAGGAGAATTTATGATATCACCAATGTCTTAGAGGGAATTGACTTGATTGAAAAAAAGTCAAAAAACAGTATCCAGTGGAAGTAAGTTACAAACCAGCACCCTCTTCTGAAACCTTTATTTTTCTTCTCAATGCTCTGTAAAATTTGACCTTCCCAATGTTTCTCTCTCCCAAATCCTCTATTTCAGCCAGGCCCCTCAGCTTTTCCTGAACACACCTCTCTGGGCCTCTTTGTCACTCCTGTGTTGGGTGTTCCCTTGCTCTCTTGGATGTTGAGTTTTCACTCTTAAAGTTCAAATCTTACTTTCTCCCTCAAGCTATTACTCATTTGGCACACATTGCATACTGTCTTCTATTAATCTCTTCCTAACTCTTTACCTGTCCTTGAGAGCAAGAACTTACTTTCACAGGAATTTGTACTTTGTAAATAGTAATTGATTGAAATGCATGTTGTCATTAATTGTGGCCTGGTTATACGTTTGAATGTAACAATTTCTGTTCTTCTAATGTGTCCCCTTTGACCATAGTTTTTGTTTTGTTTTGTTTTAGCCAAAATTCCACCAAAACATTAAAAAGTTGTAATTTATTTTACCAGCACCTCAGTCACATCCTGAGACTGCTAGGTGTGACTGCTGAGCACACTGTTATGGTACCCAGTCACCAACCAGTCTGGCCTTCCAGATGACAAAAAAACACTGTAGGGAAGATTGAGAATTTTTGTAATTTGGTTGTTCTTGTCAATAAATTTTCTAAGCAAGAGGTATGGTGTTTAAAATTTTTAAGGATTTTAGTGCTTGATTTTAAGAGTGTAAAGACTTCTGTCTTGAATATGTTACTAAATAAGTCAGTTTTATTACAGTAAAAATTAAGTGATATTAACCTAAATCTGATACTGAGGATATTAATTCTCATATGTTTTTAAGAGGTGTAGGTGCTGGCTGTAATACTAAAGAAGTCATAGATAGATTAAGATATCTTAAAGCTGAAATTGAAGATCTAGAACTGAAGGAAAGAGAACTTGATCAGCAGAAGTTGTGGCTACAGCAAAGCATCAAAAATGTGATGGACGATTCCTTTAATAATAGATATCCTTTTAAATAAGTTATGCATATACGTATAGCTTTGGAATATGTATGTATAAATTATTTCAGTCTGAAGATCATTCACTTTGTTTTTAGACAGTTAAGTTTTATAAGTAAATATAACATTTTAATTTTATTATATTCTTATAGTATATACTAATATTTTCTAAATGTTACCTTTTTTAAGTTATATAGTACGGATCTATTAGCATTATTCCTGTGTTGCACTGAGGGGGAAAAAGAGATTAGCCGACTTTTGGTCTACCTATTGATAGAATGCAGTATGCTAGCCAGTGTGCTTAGGAAATCTGTGAATATTAGAAGCCATTGTTAAGTACATTTGTATTTTTAAATAATTATGTTCAGTGTTCTGAAGTATAAAATTCAGCAGCTCTCAAAGTTTTGAAAATTTTTCATTTAAAGATGAGATATCATGTGTCCAGAATCAATCCTTGATACTTTCTGCCTAATATGAACCCCAAAATAGTTCCTACTGGAGAACAGGGGTCTAAGTCGCATGTGCCTATCACCAATATATATTGGGGGAAAAACGTTATTATATATAATACATATAACATCATAGAATATATATAATATATATTTGTATATAATGTATAAAAATATTATCATATATATATAAACACCTATCTATGTGTTTCTTACAAACCACTGTCTTCTCTTAGATATCTGTGATTCTCTTAGTTTATGAACTTACCTGTACTCTTAAAGAAACTAACCACATTTTACTTCGTAGCACCTCATGACATTTTGACTAATGTATACAATATAATTTACTTTTCACGTTTTCATGTATTCGGTGAACAAGTCCATGATCTCATTTGTTATTTCCTTTCTGTGGATCAGAGCTCCTTAACAGTTTGAGAACAATGGGAGTTTTCAAGCTGTGTTCTGTGGAGCTCTGAAATTCAAAAGCCATTAATCTATTTTATCTTGGACTTCGCTGCCCTGCTTTACAAGATGCTGGCCATTCCCCTTGCCTCAGCCGTGGTTATGTGTGATATATATACAATTTTCTGTATATTATGGTATTTTGACATCTCAATAAACCTTTCTGGCTGAGGAGAGACTGCCCATCCTGGGACTAGCCACTTCTTAGAAACAGCATGGGCTCAGCCAGGAGCATCCCTTTGATATATAAACTAACTAGTCCAAGTCCAGACCTCCTCTCTCCAGTCCATACACCCCAGGTGGCAATATTCCTCTGCCTTAATCATCCCAGGGCCAGGTACCAGACAACTAGGGGACTATCTGCATAGCTTAGAGCCCACCAAAATTATCCAAACTAGGCCAAATGCAGTGGCTCATGCCTGTAATCCCAGCACTTTGGGAAGCCAAGGTTGGCGGATCACCTGAGGTCAGGAGTTCGAGACCAGCCTGGCTAACAGGGTGAAACCCTGTCCCTACTAAAAGTACAAAAACTAGCTGGGCATGGCAACGTGCATCTGTAATCCCAGCTACCAGGGAGGCCATAGGAGAATTGCTTGAACCCAGGAGGCAGAGGCTGCAGTGAGCCAAGATCACACTGCTGCACTTCAGCTTGGGCGATAGAGCAAACTCCGTCTCAAAACAAAACAAAACAAAATTATCCAAACTAGCTAATTGTAGTGTTCTCCCCGCCCTGCATTTTTTTTTTTTTTTTTTTTTTTCGAGATGGAGTCACTCTGTTGCCCAGGCTGGAGTGCAGTGACGCGATCTTGGCTCATTGCAACGTCCACCCCCCCGGGTTTAAGCAATTCTCCTGCCTCAGCCTCCGGAGTAGCTGTGATTACAGGCACTCGCCACCATGCCCTGCTAAGTTTTGTATTTCAGTAGAGACGGGTTTCACCATTTCTAGACTAGACTTCTTTTTTTATCTGTCCATGTGTGGCAGCCCCTCTGTGCATATGGTCAGGCTGGTCTTGAACTCCTGACCTCAAGTGATCCACCTGCCTCGGCCTCCCAAAGTGCTGGGTGGCGTGAGCCACCATGCCCGGCCACCCTGCATTTCTTTTCCCAAGGAAACCCCAATAAAAGCTCTGGGCTAATGCTTTCCCCTTGCTCCTGACTTCTGCCTCCTGACCACCTTGGTGTCTTAACCACGTGGCCCTGAGTTGCCTGCCTTGCCTCCCATCACTAGGACCTAGGAGTATAATACTTTGTTTTTCTGAGCCTTTCTTTTCCTCTGTGTCCTCTTGTGGCCATACCTGACCATTTAATACAAGAACAAAAAACAACGATCATAGAAAATTCCTGATGTGGAAGCTGATATGGTTGCTGATGGCCTCCTTTTCCCCATCCATTCCCTTCCCCCAGAAACCTTTGCCTCCATGAAGAATGTGCACTGCTTTCCATCTCTCTCCTAAAGTTCCTCAAATGTCACAAAAATCAGAATGGCTTCTTCTAAGAGCAAAGGATGGGAACTCCTTTGATTGTCTTTACCTTTCTAGACTAGACTTCTTTTTTTAATCTGTCCATGTGTGGCAGTCCCTTTGTGCATATGGTCATTTAGTTAGTTTGACCTTCAGATGTATTACCTTAATTTAAATGCCTACGGCTTGATATAAATGTTGTTCCTTAACTCCTATGACAGTACATTTTCCTATGTAACTCATGAAGACATCTGTAATTGCTTTAATGGTAAGTACCATTAGGCTTTTCCTTGCATTCTTCCTCTCATCAACCTATTTAGTGAAGAGTGATTCAGAATTCCATGTCCTCATCCTGTCATTATTTTCAGAAGTTGTGGACATTGTGTCTCACTCCACCATGCCGTGTATTGATAGGCTGCTTTTGTTTCTGTTTTCATGAGAATAGCTGCTTTTCACAGCATTCAGTTCATTAGCTCCACTGGTAGGGATCAACTGTGTGTGGAAGGGGAAGGGGACAGGGACAGAGGGCAAGCTAAATTAAGCAACTTTCATTGTCACACAGTCACAGAGTTAGTGACCAAACTTGAACTAGAACATGGTTCTCATCAGCAATGTTTATGAAACTACATGCAGCAAGTATGCTGGTCTCAAATGAAACCCAAAGAAACCATGAGGAAAGAATTAGGTGAATCCATCTTATAACCAGGAAACCTATTCCTATGCAATTTGCTGCCCCTGTGTTTTCTCCTTAAAATAACAATATCATGTTAATAATTATAGTTATTAATATAACTAAAATGGGGGGACGTGTGTTCCCAAAATTACAGCACAAGTAAAATGAAATTGTGCATATTTAAATTTATGTGTATTATCCACCTATTTAAAAAGATTCTGCCAAGTACCTCATCAAGCGGAATCTGACTTTCTATGTAGGAGTATGTTGGAAATACGTATGGGCCTATTGTTCTATTTTACCACTGTATTTCCTGAGTTTTTTAAGGAAGTTTGCTGAGACTTCTGTTAATCCGCAACTCAACAGAGATTTGTTGTAGAATTTGGCTTCAAAAATAATAAAATCATTTAAGTTCAACATTTCACTGTCTCATACCTAATCTCCAGAATCCTCAGTCCAGTGAACAGTGTTATTTGAGGCTAAATGGTTTTAAGAATCTCAGACTTTATAGGAGTCTTAGTGAAAGCAAAATCAACTTGAGCTGAATTTGTTAATGAGAATCATACAGCTAACCCATGTATAATACTAATACGTGTATTATCTTATTTAATCCTCAAAATAAATCTATGCAGTAGGTTGTGTGTCCCCCATTTTATAGAATTGAAAACCAAAGCTCAAGGTCACCTGGTTTGGAATTGAACCAAACATTCTGATTCCAGAGCCCACATTCTTGCCACTGTATTCCATGATCAACAGCATTTTATGTAACTTTTTATATTTATTTTTGACCAGGTGATACACTTTTGGCCATTCAGGCACCTTCTGGTACACAACTGGAGGTACCCATTCCAGAAATGGTATGTAGGATAACTTTTATATAAGTGGGAAAAGTGAATCTACTGTCTCAAGAAGGATATTTTCTTTAGCTGAATGTGAGCTAATTGTGTAAACACTGTGAGTTAGTCAAGTTTTTATCTGAAACTATTGATACCTGAATTGGTATGTCTTTAATTCCTTGGTAAAATTATAGAACTAAATGAATCATAAATGATTTTAAAGATTATTGGCTATATCCTTAGTCATTTATTGATATCATTTAGCTCAAATAAAGTCAATTTTTAAAAAGTAATCAGAATGCTTTATCAAGTGATTTTTGTTTCATACAAAAATTAAAACTATTGTATAAAATTATCTTCAGGCTATGTGAATAAGGTGTGTATGAAACAAATGAATATTGTGTTTAGACTTGGGTCTTATCCCTAAGATATCTATCCCCAAGTAACCAAATGATTTAAAATGATTTAACATTTTGATTATTTTAAATTTGGATTTTTTAAGTTAGAGGATGTCAAGAAATGACTAATGATATGGCCAATAATCTATAAAAATCAGTCAAAATGACCACATTGGGCTGGGTGCAGTGGCTCATGCCTGTAATCTCAGCACTTTGGGAGGCCAAGGCAGGTGGATCACTCGAGGTCAGGAGTTTAAGACCAGCCTGACCAACATGGTGAAACTCCATCTCTACTAAAAATACAAAATTAGCCAGGCATGGTGGTGCACGCCTGTAATCCCAGCTACTTGGGAGGCTGAGGCAGGAGAATTGCTTCAACCCGGGAGGCAGCGGTTGCAGTGAGCTGAAATCACACCATTGCACTCCAGCCTGGGCAACAAGAGTGAAACTCTTGTCTCAAAACAACAACAACAACAACACATCTACAACTAATATAAAAATGCCACTGAGGAAAAAGTTCAATGTACATATCAATAATCAATTCCTTTAAATTAGGTCTTTTATAAAACATTGTCTGGCTTATTACGTCAAAGACATTTATTGACTCTATAAATGAGTTTCATGATTTTTGTTTTCAGATTCAGATTTTTAAAAACAAATTAATTTGAAAGCAATAACCCAAAAAGGGAGTGGAAAAAGATTACTATATTATCTACCTCCTTCCCCCACCCCCTTATTCAAAAAGTTTACATTTAGGCATTTGTATTACTGGAGTCTGAAGCCTCAGGATACAGATTACTTTTTTCAGCTGGAACAATGTTATGTTTATTTCTCTGTAGGAGAAATTAGTTGTCTTTGTGCTTGCAGATGGGAAAAAAAAGAGTTTGATTTGTGAAGCATGTTGAACTGACCACATCTGTGGTAGCCAACTCCAGGGGATAAAGTTCCTGTATGTGGAGAATACCTGGAGCATTGCTGGGCCCTGAGCTATTATATAGTCACACATGGTAACAACGGATGGTTGCCAGAATTCTACAACAGAGAGTTTTTGATGATCAGTATTTGTGAAAAGCTTACGTTTTAGAAACTAGTGGTTTAGAGCCCTCAAAATTACATTCTACTCTATGTCTCTACTTTTGTGTTTTGACTTAATGACGTTATTGTGTTATGTGAATTTAGTAAGTCCGTAATAGCTTTGCCTGTCTTATTTTACTGTTTTAAGTTAGCTAGAAATGTTAGTAATTATACATTTGTTTATACCCAATAACTTCAAAGGGTCAAAATGGACAAAAGAAATACCAGATCAATCTAAAGAGTCATTCAGGACCTATCCATGTGCTGCTTATAAATAAAGAGTCGAGTTCATCTAAGCCCGTGGTTTTTCCTGTTCCCCCACCTGATGACCTCACACAGCCTTCCTCCCAGTCCTTGACTCCAGTGACTCCACAGAAATCCAGCATGGCAACTCAAAATCTGCCTGAGCAACATGTCTCTGAAAGAAGCCAGGCTCTGCAGCAGACATCAGCTACAGATATATCTTCAGGTGAGTTCAGAGCCTTTCTTTTGTAAATTAGAGAGGGAGAAATATAAAAACAGGTTGGCTATCTCTTATCCAAAGTGCTTGTGACCAGAAATGTCCCAAGCACTTTCGACATTTTGGATAATTTGCTTATACATAATAAGATATCTTGGGGATAGGACCCAAGTCTAAACGCAATATTCATTTGTTTCATACACACCTTATTCACATAGCCTGAAGATAATTTTATACAATAGTTTTAATTTTTGCATGAAACAAAGTATTGACTGTGGCTTGACTGCAACCTATCACAAGGTCAGGTGTGGAATTTTCCATTTGTGGCATATATGGATGTCAGCTTTTACCTGAAGTTTACTTGGTAAGGTTCTTTTATCTCTCTTAGTAAGTCTAGGATAAATTAGTGAAATACATTCCAACTACCTTTAAGAAAATATGTTCCAACTATCTTTAAGTACAGACCATAGTGACTTATGCCTCTTGTTTCTCCATATTCTGTTATACTTTTTATTTGGGAAGCTTAGTTTTATAGAAGTGATAAATGGTCTCAACTCCAATTATGTAGGAAATCTTACTTTCCTCAGTTGTTTCATTTATGAAATTTTAAAAAGCTAAAATGTTTCACACTGGGTATCAGGAGTAGAGCGCACAACTCTTAATTTGGCAGTACCTTACTGATTCCAAATAAAGGGAGCATGGTAGGCAATCTCTCAGTGACTAGTGAATGAATGAATGAATGAATTGTGCCAATATAGATATCATATTGCAGATAATTTAAAACTACATTGTATATAATCTAAATTGTTTATTTTACCTCTAGGATGTGTCTCATTGCTAAAATGGGAGTTCACAGGTTAAAAGTGACGCTAACAAGATCTAACTGGACGTGGAATGTTTTTTTGCTTCTTTTTGCCCACATTTATTCCTTTCCTTCCCCTATAAATATGTCTATGCTATAGGCCATTAGGATGCACAATAGAAAATGTAGTCCTGGCTAGGCGCGGTGGCTCACACCTGTAATCCCAGCACTTACAGAAGCCAAGGCAGGCAGATTACCTGAGGTCAGGGGTTCGAGACCAGCCTGGCCAACATATAATGAAGCCCTGTCTCTACTAAAAAATACAAAAATTAGCTGGGCATGGCGGCGCACACCTGTAGTCCCAGCTACTTGGAAAGCTGAGGCAGGAGAATTGCTTGAACCCAGGAGTTGGAGGTTGCAGTAAGCCAAGATCGTGCCACTGTACTCCAGTCTGGGTGACAGAGTAAAGACTCCATCTTAAAAAAAGAGGCCGGGCGCGGTGCCTCACACTTGTAATCCCAGCACTTTGGGAGGCCGAGGCGGGCGGATCACGAGGTCAGGAGATCGAGACCACGGTGAAACCCCGTCTCTACTAAAAATACAAAAAATTAGCCGGGCGTAGTGGCGGGCGCCTGTAGTCCCAGCTACTCGGAGAGGCTGAGGCAGGAGGGAGTTGCATGACCGAGATCCCCATACTGCATTCACCTGGAGACAGAATAGACTCAAAAAAAGAAAGAAAGAAAATATAGTCCTTAAAAAGCTTACAATCTAATTAGGATATAAAGCAGGCAAGCTTTACATGGGTTTTACCTGGGTTAGCTTTGACACAATTAACACACTGGCTTCAACAAAGTGTTTTTAAAAAGTGAGTATTCTGTTTTTATGGTTTCATATTTGGAAATCCTAACTAAGGAAAGTAATTTTGGGCCACATTAGAGCAGGCCTTGAATTTCAGAGTAGTTAGGACATTTATCCAATAAACCAGTGAAGATCTGTGACCAAGGAAATAGCATAATTAGCTATAATGGTGTACACAGGAGTAATATGATTAGGAAAGATGCTTTTGGCCCTGGGAAGCAGAATTGAGAGGCGATGGAAACTGTAGATGTTTGCAGTTATGCAATTGAGAGAACATTAGGGCTAAAACAAGGGTCAAGTGTGGTGGGGCCCATGCCTGTAATCCCAACACTTTGGGAGGCCGAGGCAGGTACACTGCTTGAGCCCAGGAATTTGAGACCAACCTGGGCAATACAGTGAGACCCTATCTCTAAAAAAAAAAAAAATTAAAAATTAGCTAGGCACTGTGACGTGTGCCTGTGGTCCCAGCTACTGGGGAGGGAGGCCAAAGTGAGAGGATTGCAAGCCTGGGAGGTCAAGGCTGCAGTGAGCCACGACAGCACTTAATGTACTCCAGCCTGAGTGACAGAGCGAGATCCTGTCTCAAAATAAATAATAAAAAGGCTAAAACAGTGATTACAGTGAGATCAGGAAATTAACGAACAGATTTGAGAAACACTGTAGGCAAAATAACATTTGATGTGTGAGATCTGGAGATAACAGGAGGAATGGAAAGTGATGTTGAAGTTTTAAGGTTGAATAACTGGGAGAATTATGAAACTACTGACTAAAACTGAGTCAGTTTTGGTAGAACGATGATGAGGTTTTTTTTGTTTGTTTGTTTTTTGACAGGGTCTCACTTTGTCAGCCAGGCTGGAATGCAGTGGCGTGATCTCAGCTCACTGCAGCCTCAACCTCCTGGGCTCAAGTGATCCTCCCACCTCAGTCTCCCAAGTAGTTTGGACTATAGGCATGTGCCACCAGTGTCTGGCTAATTTTTTTGTATTCGTTGTAAAGACGGGTTTCACTATGTTGCCCAGGCTGGTCTGAACTCCTGAGCTCAAGCGATCCGTCTGCCTCACTCAGCCTCCCAAAGTGCTAGAATTATAAGCATGAGCCACCACGCCTGACAGATGAGTCTTTTGGTCTTCGTCTTGAGTTTGGAAGTTTAAAAGTAATGCCAGGCACAGACTAGGTACTCATGAAAACAACCTGTCCACAAAGTACTAGTACTTTAAATAAATGTGCATGTCAGTCAAGCTGCTGCTGTGACTACTTGTGTTTAAACATAAGTATCTTTTACTGTTAACAGAAATGTAACAAAATCTTATTACTGTTTCCAGCAGGATCTATTAGTGGAGATATCATTGATGAGTTAATGTCTTCTGATGGTAAGTAGGTTAAAATTTTACTAACTCATATATCAGTAATGCTTTTGTGGAATTTATAAGTGAAACATGATTTAAAAGAAATGAACATATATTTGCTACCTGCTTTACTATGAAGATTCATGTAAATTCTCCCTTAACACTTACAGTAAGTAATAGGCATCCTTCAGAAGTTATCTTTCTCTGCTTGCATTTTGAGGGAAAGAAATCCATATGGGGATACTTCTCACCTTCACTGAAAATAAACTGTTAGCCTTTTCCACTCCTGAAGGATCTGGTCCAAGAAGAGTAAAATAACTTGTCTAAATCAGCAAGTGATTTGAACACCTGCTTTTGTAAATACCCCTACCCGGGCCAATTTCAAGCTGCCAATGTGAAGTCACTGAATTAGTATTAACCATGTTGTCATCTAACCTGAAAAATTATTAAATATCAGTTAGCTACAATATGCTAATTACTTTAATAATTTCTCTCCTTCTTTTGCATCAGAGTCCTAGTTCCTAACAAATATAGTAGAAACCTACGAAGTGGTAGCAGTTAAGTTAGCAAATGTTATAGTAACTAGAGATGTACTAAACATATATGTAGAAGCAGAGACCATCAGCAAACTTTGTAAGTCCAGTTCATTCTTCTGTTTGCAAAGTGGAAAAACACTTTCATTGGTGTTCTGTTGTGTTTTTTTTTTTTCTAGGCAGAGTCTCCCTCTGTCATCCAGGCTGGGGTGTCATCCAGGCTGGAGTGCAGTGGCAGGATCTCAGCTCACTGCAACCTCCACCTCCCAGGTTCAAGTGATTCTCCTGGCTCAGCCTCCTGAGTAGCTGGGATGACAGGCACCTGCCACCACACCTGGCTACTTTTTGTATTTTTAGTAGAGACGGGGTTTCACCATGTTGGCCAGGCTGGTCTCGAACTCCTGGCCTCAGGTGATCCACCTGCCTCAGCCTCCCAAAGTGTTGGGATTACAGGCATAAGCCACTGCACCTGGCCTCATTACTGCCTTTTAGTTATATTACCTTAGTGATAAGTTCAACCAATTAAAAATTTGACTTCTAAGCCAGGCACGGTGGCTCATGCCTGTAATCCCAGCACTTTGGGAGGCCAAGGCAGGTGAATCACGAGGTCAGGAGATTGAGACCATCCTGGCTAACATGGTGAAACCCCATCTCTATTAAAAAATACAAAAAATGAGCTGGGCGTGGTGGCGGGCGCCTGTAGTCCCAGCTACTCAGGAGGCTGAGGCAGGAGAATGGCGTGAACCTGGGAGGCGGAGCTTGCAGTGAGCTGAGATAGAGCCACTGCACTCCAGCCTGGACGACACCGGGAGACTCCATCTTAAAAAAAAAAAAAAGAAAGAAAAAAAATTAACTTCTATTTCTCAATCTAGTATCAATAATCAATGTATAAATTGTTACTAAATGAGAATCTTTAAAAATACATATTACACAAGTCTTTAATTTGGAATGATGTATTTGAGAGTATTTTGGTAAACATCATTAACCGTATGTAGAAACCATCTTTAACACTGAATTTGTTTTTTGTTTGCAGTGTTTCCTCTCTTAAGGCTTTCTCCTACCCCGGCAGATGACTACAACTTTAATTTAGATGATAATGAAGGAGTTTGTGATCTGTTTGATGTCCAGATACTAAATTATTAGATTCCATGGAAACTTGGGACTGTTATCTACCTCTAACTGTGTAACATTTTAGACTTCTTAATAACCTAAGTATTTAAAATAATGAATGTAACACCTTTTTTAGTTCACTGATTCTGAAGTGTTCTTCCCTAATACTTTCTTTACTTCACAAAACTTCAACCATAAAAACAAAGGGCTCTGATTGCTTTAGGGGATAAGTGATTTAATATCCACAAACCTCCCCACTCCCAAAAGTAACTATATTCTGGATTTCAACTTTTCTTCTAATTGTGAATCCTTCTGTTTTTTCTTCTTACAAGAGGAAAGTTAAAGGACACTACAGGTCATCAAAAACAAGTTGGCCAAGGACTCATTACTTGTTTGTCTTATATTTTTACTGCCACTAAACTGCCTGTATTTCTGTATGTCCTTCTATCCAAACAGACATTCACTGCCACTTGTAAAGTGAAGGATGTAAACGAGGATATATAACTGTTTCAGTGAACAGATTTTGTGAAGTGCCTTCTGTTTTAGCACTTTAAGTTTATCACATTTTGTTGACTTCTGACATTCCACTTTCCTAGGTTATAGGAAAGATCTGTTTATGTAGTTTGTTTTTAAAATGTGCCAATGCCTGTACATTAACAAGATTTTTAAAAATAAAATTGTATAAAACATTTAATTTATTGGTCTTTGTGGAGAATTAGATGCATCACCACTATATTACAACAGAGCCATTAATCTTGTAGCTTCATCAACATTAACTGGTTTGCTTTCATGACGCTGCTGAGGAATCTGAAAGGAGAAAGTATCATATTTAAAAACGTAGACAACAATAGCAGACAAATGACTTACATTACATAAGCTGTTATTCAATTTAATTTTTCTAGTCATATCTTTGGAAGCAGAACAATAAATCTGTATATTCAGACAATGTTTTAGAGTCTGAATATGCTATTTATACTACAGAGCCTAGTACTAGAGAGCCAAGTACTAAAAATTACACTCAACTTACAGGCTTTGAAAACTTGGAGTTTAATTTATTAGCCTCAATTTGTTAGCCATAAAAAAAAAGCAAATGATTTCTGCTTACCAGTTCTTTCTGTAGAGGTTCAAGTGAAGTGCTTTTTGAGAAATGTGCAAGTTCCTTTTGTACATTTACAAAAGCTTTATTTATTCTGTTAACTTTTTCCTCATTCATAATGTTTATCTTTTAAAAAAGAAAAAAAGCATTAATCTATGATCTCATAACCATTAAAGATAAGATATATTCAACCTTAACCCATTAAATCTAAAATCTAAAAACTCTTACCAACAAATTAGGGATAATTCACTCAAAAATTCTTATAGTCTTATTGGGAAATTACAGACATAAACTGTTGGTTTTTAAAAAATGAGATTTATGTGGATATGCCTCACATTTATGGTACAGAAGGCCAAAATATGTGACTGTGATATTGTGATTCATAATAAGATATATATATATTTGGTCTTTGTCCTCATTTCCTGTCATACAGCTTTTTAAATCATTGTATTAAGAGGGATAAGAGTGTCTTTTGAATGCTAATGAGATGGCTGGTAGCTGGGAGTCTCTAGATAGCTTCAGGAGGAGGGCTAGTCAGATAAAAAATACAGGGTTGGAGGATTAGGACTTTCTGCTCGAGAGAGAGGAGTGGGGATAAAGGTTAAGCCCATCACTAATGGCCAACGATTTAATGAATTATGCCTACATAATGAAGCCTCCGTAAATCTACAAAATAACTGGGTTCAAAGAACTTCTGGATAGCTGAACACATGGGGGCTCCTAGAAAGTGGCATGCCCAGAGAGAGCAAGGAAGCTCCATGCCCCTTCCCATGTACCTTGCCCTCTGCACCTCTTCCATCTGGCTACGCATCTGTCTCCTTTGTAATATCCTTTATAATAAACTGGTAAAAGTATTTTCCTGGGTTCTGTGAGCTGCTCTAGCAAATTAATCAAACCCAAGGAGGGGGTCATGGGAACACTTATTTATAGCTGGTTGGTGAGAAGCACAGGTAAAACATCTGGGGCTTGTGATTGTCACTGGAAGTTGGGGAGAGGCTTAGGACTTAACTCTCAACCTGTGGAATCTGACACTATCTCCAGGTCAGCAGTGTCAGATTTGAATTAAAGGACACCCAGCTGCTGCCTGCTGAAGATTCATCTGCAGAATTGTTAGGTGTGGGGGAAACCGCCCCACAAATCTAGCATTGGAAGTGCTGAGTGACCGTATGAGAGTTAGAATAAGACAAACTAGAGTTGCTTTTCTCCTGTATCCTTACAGTGACCAAAATCTTTCTAGGCTACAGTGCTGTCATCCCGCTTCTATACAAGAAATCTGGATCAAATACTTTTAGTCCCTTCTAACGTAACAGTACATCTCTGAACCCTTCCTGGACCTTCTTGTCTTAATGGAAGACCCCTGATGACAGCTTCCCTTGCAGTCCTCCTCTTTTGAGTCTAACAGAGGTAGGGGTGCTGCTCTTGTTCTTCACTGCTGCTGCCAAACAATTTCTCCTTCAAAACCCTTATCTCCTTTGCACCTTATGCTGCCTACCTATAGATCTCTCTCTTAGATCCTACCTGGTGGCATATATAAAAGTTCTAGTACCTCCTGTCCAAATAAAATAATCTTCCTTAAATACACCAAGCTTTTCCCTAGCTCAGGGCCTCTGCACTTGCTATTTTCTCTGCCTCAAACCCACCACTCCCAACACTTCCTAGCTCTTTGCATTGCTAGTTCTTTATCATTCTAGTCTTGGTTTCAATGTGTCAACTATGAAGACCATCCTATATAAACTGTCATCCCCAAAACCCCCATCATCTGCTTAATTTCATTCTTAGCATTTATAAAATCATAAAACTATTCAACCAAAAAGCTTAACTCAGCTAGCTCATGAAAGTTGAAAGATGAAATGTTAGATTTCTATGGACTATTATAATTAAATAGTCCTGGACAGCTGACTCCATCTACTAGTGAAACTTGAAAACATTTTCTTAAAAATTTTTCTTAAAAGAATCTAGTTAATCTTGAAGAAATTTCTCAGGTATTTTTAAATATAAACAAAGAAAAGAAACCCCTTTCAAACTGTGCATTTCAATAAATATTTTTTATCTTCATTTTACAGGTTTTTGTTTGAATTGCAGATGTTTTCAAAGAGACAAGAATTACTGAGGAGAAAAAGAATGGGTGCTCACTGACATCCCATGTCTTGCCTCTATTAATACATTCTTATATTTGAGTTCAGAGATAAGAACTGTTTCCCATACTATGGTTTTTAAATGAGTTATATGCTTCAGTAAAACTATTAAATTGAAGCTTCACACATTTATAGTTAAAATGTTTATTTCTTTTCAACATTTGTTTTCAAGAAAGGGAGGTTATTTTTCTTCCTTTTTTTTATTTTTTTTTAGACAAATGCTTGAAACCATCCTTACCTTCCTAGGAAAAATGAAGAACCTTTTTAAAAAGTAATAGCATACAGTTGTTCAGTAGCTTACAATGACACTTTGCTTGTAAACAATAAAGTCAGAGTGCTTAACTAATACTCACCTTCTTAAGATTAGTGGTAACTGGTTTTGCTTTGTTTTTAGCCTTAAAGTTTTTTTGGCTGGCTATGTGAAATACATTCCTGGACTTCGGCCCTCTTAATTTGTTCTTGGCCATTGTCTAGAAAAGAAAATAAATTCAATTAAATTGCCCACATTTATGAACAGTAAGTCAATTTTAAGTTTTTAAAGGTACCAATTAAATCTAAAAAATTCCATCTTACTCTTGATTATTTTTAAAGTTGGTGTATACATTATTTCCATGTCTTTCACTCCTAGTAGATTTTCTGCTCTTTGAGTACAGTTATATATCTAATTCTTCCCTGTATCCCCAGTAATGGGCCCATAGGAGGCATCCAATTAATATCTGCTGGTTGAATTCACTAATATCATCAACACAATAACTGTTATTCTCAGCAGTACCTCACCACCCATCCTTCTGTTAGTCTATATACTACTATGCTATTCTGGTTCCTATCATACTTTAGAGACTGATTCTGCCTCCTTCTTGACTTCTTTTTTATTCCTTTTTACTCTCCCCACTTTCTCTCCTGTGCATCCCATCAAAATCAGTCCTTAATCCTCCATTTCCTACCTCCCTCTCTCCCTTAATTTACTTTTATGACTTCCGTATTACCTCTATGTGAATGGCCCTTGCCTTGAAATGTTGGATACTGTCTTTCCTCCATAGCTAGAGATGCATGAAGCCAGTAAATTCTACCTTAAAACATCTCTCAGATCTGCATTTAATAATGTATATGAGGAATAATTTTTAAAATATTAAGTTAACATGTATTGAGCTTTTATTATATGTACAAGCACTACACTAATGTGCTTTAACTCATTTACTCCTTACAACAACCCTTTGTAAGAAGTACTATTATCCCCATTTTAAAGATTAAAATTAAAAAACTGACGCAAAGAGAAGTTAATTTGCCCAATGTCACACTGTGAATAACCAGGAGATGCCAGGACTTACAGCCAGGCAGACTAGATCAGAGCTAACGTTACGTGGTATTGCACTTCATGTATAAATATAAAAGCTATACAACAACATGGTATAGTATTGCTTAGTTCAGGACTGGGTTACCGCTGAAGTCCCTAGGTCCATTTGTTCAAACCACTGTTTGTCAAACTATGCCCATGGACCAAATCAGGCCAAGCACCTGTCCTTGTAAGTAAAGTTTAATTGGAGGCCAAGTGCAGGCGCAGTGGCTCACACCTATAATTCCAGCACTTTGGGAGGCAAAGGCAGAGACCAGCCTCACCATGGCGAAACCTTGTCTCTACTACAAATACAAAAATTAGCTGGGTGTGGTGGCACATGCCTGTGATCCCAGCTACCCGGGGGACTGAGGAAGGAGAATCGCTTGAATCCGGACGGCGGAGGTTGCAGTGAGCTAAGATTGCACCAGTGCACTCCAGCCTGAGTGACAGAGCAAGACTCTGTCTCAAAAAAATTAATTAATTAAAAAATAAAGTTTAATTGGAATACAGTTATGTCCATTCAATCATGTGCTGATATGGCTGCTTTCCTGCTATAACTATGACCCACAAAGTCCAAAATATTTAGTGTCCTACCTTTAACAGAAAGTCTGCCAACCCCTGGCTTAAGCCATCTGCACAGTAGCTATCTGGCACCAAGCTATGCGATCGACCTTCCCAATGTTAAAAACTTTCAACAGTTTTCCCAATGTATAAGGGGCAACGTGCCTTGGCTTGGCATATTACTGGCACGCTGAATCTACCCTAAATCTGCCACACGTATCTCCTGTTGCGTCTCTATAAACACTGCTCTAGCCAGCCTGGTCTAATTGTTCTCTTGCACAGACACCTTGAACATTCTTCCTTTTTTTTCCTTTGCTCAGTCGTAGCCTTGACTGAAATTTGTATCTTCCTTCAATGTAGTCTTACAACACTGTAAGTAATTAAGGAACTACTTAACTGAAACAGCAATGCTTTTGAACCCCAACAGTATTCCCCCTACTTAAAAAAGAATGCAGTAGAAAATACATGGTTATTACAGAAGATGCAAAAAATAAAACACACATAATAAAACCCCTCAAATGAAGTAATCTAAAATCATTCCAGGCCAGGCGCGGAGGCTCATGCCTGTAATCCCAGCACTTTGGCCGGCCGAGGCGGACAGTTCACTTGAGGTCAGGAGTTCGAGACCACCCTGGCCAACAAGACGAAACCCTGTTTCCACTAAAAAAAAATAAATATTAGCCGGGCGTGGTGACGCGCGCCTGCAATCCCAGCTACTCGAGAGGCTGAGACACGAGGAGGCGGAGGTTCAGTGAGCCGAGATCGCGCCACTGCACACCAGCCTGAGCGACAGACTGAGACTCAGTCTCAAAAATAAATAAATAAAAATTAAAATCATTACAGTAGTAACCAAAATCCAATCATTCATCTAGTATATATTAATCAATTGCTATATGCCAGGTATGGTAGAGAACTTATATTTTATACACAAAAATATATATGGAACATAAATAATGACAGTATATATACGGAACATACACAGACATGATAGGTATATTGTACATGACACTACCTATAATACACACATGGACCATGAACAGTCTTCAAGTGGAGGAGAGGTTTACTAGAGCTGTAGACCTGAGCAAGGTTCGTGGAGAAAGTAATACACTAGTGGGGGTGTGCGAGTGGAGGGAAATTCTCTGAAAACCACGTAGAAACTGATCATGAAAGACACAGCCCAAAATGAAAGCCCAACAAGCACCGGGGTTTCGGGCCTGCTACCCAGTAGGGCTGCCTGAGGCAGAGCGCGACGGAACCGAGCCTACAGGCCACAACGGTACGAGACCGGCCCAATCCAACCCCGACCCCTGCAAACTTCACGCCAGCCCTCCAGAAAACTTAATTTATTAAACTCTCACCAGAAATTTAATACTTGCGTGCAGCTTTTTAAGCTCCAAGTGACACCATCTGGCACGTACGGCGTCTAGGAAGTTCCGGGGAGAATGAACCAGTCAGGATTCCGCTCACGAGCCGTAGCTCCGCCCACCGAACAGAGCCCCGTCCACAGGCGGAAGTCCCGCCCATAGAGCGAGTTCCCACCCACCTGGCGTAGTCCCGCCCATAGAGCCAACTCTAAGGAGCAAGGTGCAATGAAAAAGCGAAGCCGCACCCATAGAGCGAGGTTCGGAAGTCCAGTCTCATTAGCATCCCTTGTCTTCCGCGGTATTGCAGACTTATCCTCAGCTCAAGCGAGTTTGGGGCGTTATAGAGCCAGCCAAGTCTCCCCTTCCTGGCGTGGGTACTTGTGCAGAAACTTCCCGAGGTGCTTCTGAGACTGCACAGTGAAGACCGCTGCACTGGAGGTCAGCGCTCCGCCGCGGACTCCGGCTGACTCTGCCACTCTCCCAGGAGGAGGCGCTGTGCACCTCTGGGTGGTTTCCAGGGCTCGGCTGGCGGTAGAGGGAAACTTGAGGTTGGAAAAGATCTAGAGCTATAATCTCCGAAAGGAAGATTTGTGATGCACTGCGAGTTAGAAATGCTTTTCTCATTGCAGCTCCCTGTTTCAAAAAGAGAATTTTTGACAGCACTGCAAAGGCACAAGAAACCAGGCACGGTATAAAATATACAAATAAAACAGGTACCAAGGAACTTAAAACATTCAACCCATAACGTCGTCTAGGTTTTTCTGCTTTAAGGAAATTGACTCAATTCTTCCAAGAGAATAACCCTGTTAAAGCTAAGTTTTCACATGTGCCTCTATTTATTTTGTTGAGGTCATAGGAAAAGCTGGATTTCAAACAAACGTAGATGTAAGAATTAAATAGAGGAGAGAAGCACGAACTGTGGCTTTATAGTCAACAGGGACAGGTTTATTTTAAATAAACCTGAGACTGGCGGCTGGCCAAGTTAGGTCAGAGCCACAGTCTTACAGACTAAGAGTTTTTAAGGATTCAGGGTGGGAGAGTTTAACAGAGGCTTGGACTACTTCTGTGTCTCTTTGCTGTGCTTATCTGGGAGGGAGAGTTGTGTGTCTGTTCCCATACATCTGTCTGCAGCTGCAGGCATACCCGCAGCTAAAAGTCTGCTTTTAGCTTCCCTATCTTAGTACACCTGAAGGGAAAGGAATGTGCTTATTAAGGCCCACTGTTTCACTGGGGCCCATTGTATGAGGGTGAGGTTTGGTAGTTACCCAAGAGACTTTCCCCCTACTTCACTCTGTGCCTGAGCTGTCTTATCTGTGTTACTGACTGCTCTTTCTATCTGCTTGTAATTAGAAGAGAAGTGATTTCCTTGAAATTCATGAGGCTAGAAAGGGAGCTGGAACTTAAAAGTGGTGGTGTTTGTCCGAGATGACGGTGCTCCTGCTCTGTCAGTAAAACTGACATTTATATGCCATTTTGTAGCTTACAAAAGATTTCAGCCTATACTATGCTCAAAATAAGGTGATAAAACCACTCCTCTTTTGCAAGTGATGATACTGCTAAGGTTCAGAGTTTAAGCCGTTTGCTGGCAGCCACACAACTAACTAGAAATTGACAAAGCCAGACGGTTTTGTAAAACTAAGCCTTTTTTTAAAACAATTTTTAAAAAGGTTTTGTAAACTTAGTAATTCGCAAATCCACACTGGTTAGCACTTGGTCAAGTCCTCTTTCCCACAAACCAGGCACTTGCCTGCTTACAGAAAGATAAGCAATTTTTGCAATAAATCATTTAACTATGTTTATGCCCATCACAAAAAAATTAAGGAATAGAATATACTAAGGGGAGAGGAATAATTGCTTGCCAATGTATGTTTATTCAAACTTTTATATTCTTTCTGACGATCCACCTGTTAAAAACACCTAAAAATGCTGGTATAAAATGCCCATAAAGTGTAAGAGCAAAACAAAAACAGAAAACCGTTAGACTTTTTTATAAGGCCAGAGTTATTCGCAAATACTGAGGTGAATAAGTTGGGTATAATTATTTGGTTCTTTGAATGTGAGGCTATTGATGTATATACAGAAGGCAAAGAAATAGATGTAACAGAACGACATTACAGTGTTTATGAAAACTGGTAGGTCTCACTTTTATTTTGAAGTGGCGAAATAACATGGTTATCCAGGCAAGAGCAGAGGTCTGAGTGAGGAGGCCTGGGTTTTTGGTTTACCTCTCCCACCAACCAACAGTGTGACCTTGGAAAAGTTACTTCATTTCTCTGTGCCTCCCTTTCCCATATGCATGTAGATGGTCATTATACCCACTTCAGAGAACATTGATTATCTGCTCAGCATCCCTTTTTGGATAACCACTCTTCTCTGATCAAGTGGTCCTGGTTGGGCTGATCAAACTGCAGTCCTCCTCTAAGGATTTTCCAGCTGGAGCTGGTGGAAAATGCTGTCTCTTGCATTTGGTGTCTTTGTGCTGGGATGATATAAAATCAAGGCTACTAGTGGCCATCTCCTCCAGCAACTTGGAAGAAGTCTTCCTACAATGAAAGCAACACACACAAGAAAACAGAACTGAACAGACCAGAGGACTCTGATGCGATCATTTGAGTCCTTGGATTCAGCCGCAGATAGAAGAAAGATCCATCCCTTCATTTTTCAAGTACCTGAGCTAAAATATTACCTTCTTTGAGCTTAAATTACTTTGGGTTGTTTTTATTTTATTTTGTAGTCACTTTTACCTGAAAGAGTCTTGACTCCACTCCTGTCCTACCTACTTCACAGGATTATTGTGCAGAGTTAGTGAAATATAAAACATGAAAGCATAAAGTATTACTAAAACAAAGGAAAGGATCATGTTAATTTTCTAAGAGCCATATTTACGCATGTTCCAAATGAACCATACATAAAGAAAATAGCTTAAAGATTTTTCATCTTCAAAAATACATGCAAAAATTAAATTTCCAGTTTTTCTAACAATCTTAAAGATGAATAAAATCATAAAAAGAAAAATAATCTTTCAGGAACCTTAGTTTTCCTGGGATAGACTCAGCAATGCAGAGTTCTTTATACAGACCTGGACCTCAAATAATTGTCTTGGAAGCAATTCAACAAGTAAACAAAGATAATTAAGGAGAAGAAGAAAATGAGAACACCACATAAATTACAAACCATCTATAACAAAACTCATAGTCCTCTAAGGGAACACAGCCAGCCTTGTATAGATGATACTGCATAATTTCTCTTACTTATTCAACCTCCGTCTCTTCTCACCACACAGTTTCATTAAGTCAAAATAGTTTGGACACCTAGGCTCTGTAGGTGCTCAAAGGAAGTACATACCACATTTCTATCTCTCAGGGCACAATCGTCTGGATTGTAAATGCACAGGGAGCAATGATTCTTGACAGAAAATGGTAAGAACTATGATAAATGCACAAAATATGCTATTTATGGGTGGAGGTAATTCCGAATTCCAGAAACATTCATGTTAAAGCTCTCATTTGATTGTCTCAGAGCAGAAATCGGCAGACTTCAGCCCAAGGGTCAGATCCAGCCCACTACTTATTTTTGTATAGCCCACGAGCTAAGAATGAAGTTACATCTTAAGATGGGGAGAAACTCAACATAAGAATGATACGTAGCAACACATGCATATTCTATTAAATTCATGTTTCTGTGTCCACAAAGTGTCACTGCAACACAGCCATGCTCATTTGTTTACAATCTTATCTGGCTGCTGTCATGCTGTAACGATAATGCTGAGTACTTGCGACAGAAACCGCATAGCCTGGAAAGCCTAAAATATTTATTACCTAGGCCTTGACCAATTTAATTTTTTTCTTTTGAGACAGAATTTTGCTCTTGTTGCCCAGGCTGGAGTGCAGTGGCTCAATCTTGGCTCACCACGACCTCTGCCTCCTGGGTTCAAGCGATTCTCCTGCCTCAGCCTCCTGAGTAGCTAGGATTACGGGCATGCGCTACCATGCCCAGCTAATTTTGTATTTTTAGTAGAGATAGGGTTTCTCCACATTGGTCAGGCTGGTCTTGGACTCCCGACCTCAGGTGATCCACCCGCCTCAGCCTCCCAAAGTGCTGGGATTACAGGCGTGAGCCACTGCACCCAGCCCTAATTTTTTTTTAAACAGGGTCTCACTCTGTCGCCTATAGTAGACTGCAATGGCACGAACACTGCTCACTGCAGCCTCCACCTCCCGGACTCAAGCGATCCTCCCACCTCAACCCCCCAAGTAGCTGGGACTACAGGTGCACAACACCATGCTTAGCTAATTTTTGTATTTTTTGCAGGGACATGGTTTCGCCATGTTGCCCAGGCTGGCCTTGCATTCCTAAGCTCATGTGATCCACCCTCCTTGGCATCCCAGATTCTGGGGTTACAGGTGTAAGCCACCACACCCAGCCACCAATTTAAAACTTTAAAACATTGCCCCAATCCCTATATTAGAGTTGAGCAGCATGGTGGTATTATTCAGAATATTGCTGTTTTATACTCAAATACATAGGCAGCTTAAATGAATTTTTCCTCCCAGCATTTCAAGAAGGTAGAAAAACCTTAATGTCATGAATTTGGGTTCCTTTTCATCTGATGGTTATCAATAATTTACATTCTTCCGGGCTAGAAATGGAAGCTCCCAGTTATGTAGAAGATATTTCCATCTGGATCCGTCTTAGAAAGTGGAAACAGGAAATGGCTTAATCCTAGAGGAGAAGATAAGACTGGAGAAATTATTGGGGAGAGGGCGGTTAAGGGCTTTCTGCAAGTGCTTGAGACTATCCCTGTGGCACCCCCTACCACAGCCCTAGGAACAATAGCATAAGATCCTTGCACCAATAAATGTCACAGAAGGAATGGAGCTTTCTGCCTTTAAATGTAATCTGGACTTTGGCATTGAGCATCTCAGCAGCCGCTGTGATGAATTGAAGACCAGAGAAAGTTTCCTATTTTCTGGGCACTGGGTAAGCCACCCGCTTCCATATACTTGAGACTGAGATCACATTTTTATGCCAAATTAAGAAGGGAAAGTCAGAGTGAGATTTAATTTTATCTAAAATTTTAAGTTTTATGATGTTTCTAGCACACTTATACTCAAGTATTGAAGTGTTATGATGATCCTCTTTTTGGAGACACACAGGCTTACTGCAACCTCCACCTCCTGGGCTCAGATGATCCTCCCACCCCTCCTCCTGAGTAGCTCAGATTAGAGGCGCGTGCCACCATGCCCAGCTAATTTTATTTTTTGTAGAGATGAGGTCTTACTATGTTGCTCAGGCTGGCCTGTAACTCCTGGGCTCAAGCAGTCTTCCTGCCTTGATCTCCCAAAGTGCTGAGATTACAAGCATGAGTCATCATGCCCCACAATGATGTTTCTTAAACTCAAGCATTTTAACTGGCGCTGTAAGGCCTTGTAGATATACATACATATGGCCGGCCGTGGTGGCTCACACCTGTAATCCCAGCATCTTGGGAGGCCGAGGCCGAGGCGGTCAGATCACCTGAGGTCAGGAGTTCAAGACCAGCCTGACCAACATGGAGAAACCCCATCTCTACTAAAAATACAAAATTAGCCGGGCTTGGCGGCGCATGCCTGTAATCCCAGCTACTCGGGAGGCTGAGGCAGGAGAATTGCTTGAACCCGGGAGGCAGAGGCTGCGGTGAGCTGAGATCATGCCATTGCATTCCAACCTGGGCAACGAGCAAAACTCTATCTCAATAAATAAATAAAAATAAAAAAGATGTATACATGTATCTGTGTACATACACATATACATAGAGCATAACATGAGCAAGCCCTAGACCCAGAGATGGACATGCTATGACTGTGGGAAAGGTCTAATATGGGTGGAGGATGGGGTTGTGGAGATGCTATTGAAGATGAGACCGTAAGATAAACTAATGAAGGGCCTTAACCAGGAAGGGTTCATTTCACTTTAGTATTTTAAAATACTTCAGTATTTCCAAAAAATAAGGATATTCTCCCTCATAACCACAATGCAGCCATCAAAACTCAAAAAATGGATACTGACAGATTACTGCTATCTAATCCATAATTGTCATTCAGAGTCCATCAATTATCCCAATAACATCTTTTATAACAAAAGAATCCTATTCAAGATAAAGCGTTGCATCAGGTTGTCATGTCTCTTTAGGTACCTCTTACTTGAATAGAACCTCAATCTTTCCTTGGCTTTCCCGGCTTGACGCTTTTGAAAATAACCGCTCGATCATTTTTTGAAATGTTTTAGAATTTTTTTTTTCTGTTGTTTTCTCATGATTAGATTTAGTATATACTGTTTTGGGTGATGGGGAGAAAGAGAGACAAAAATACCAGAGAAGTAGTGCTGTGATCTTTCATTGCATCCTACTACTTGGTACATGATTTTATTTGTCCCTTTACAGGGAAATATGAATTTTGATCACTGCATTAAGACAACATCTATCAGGTTTCTCTCCCATGAAGTTGTCCTTTCTCAGGCCGGGCACAGTGGCTCACACCTGTAATACTAGCACTTTGGAAGGCCGAGGCGGGTGGATCACCTGAGGTCGGGAGTTTGAGACCAGCCTGGCTAACATGGTGAAACCCCATCTCTGCTAAAAACAATACAAAAATTAGCCAGGCATGGTGGTGCGTGCCTTAGTCCCAGATACTCGGGAGGCTGAGGCAAGAGAATCACTTGAACCCAGGAGGTGGAGGTTGCAGTGAGCTGAGATCGCACCACTGCACTCTAGCCTGGGCAACAAGAGCAAGACTCCATTTCCAAAAAAAAAAAAAAGAAAACCAGAAAGTTACTCCTCTTTTAATCAGTAAGTATTTTTTTAGGAGCCAATTTAAACTATGTAAATATCCCATTATTCATCAAACTTTCATATACTAGTTTTGGTACACACTGATGTTTCTTGGCTGAATTGTTAACTATAATGATTGCCAAATTTTAATTTTTGTATTCCCATCTTCTTTTCTGCAGTCATCAGTTGACATTTTATTGCTAGTAAAAGCTTTCTCCTCCACCTATGTATTTATTGAGATCAGTATGAGCTCATAGGTTGCCATCTTATTCAACAGATTATAGTGTTTTTTTTTTTTTTTTTTGAGACAGAGTCTACTTCTGTCACCCAGGCTGGAATGCAGTGGCTCAGTCTCTGCTCACTGCAATCTCTGCCTCCCGGGCTCAAACGATTCTCCTGCCTCCGCCTCCCGAGTAGCTGGGACTACAGGCATGTGCCACCATGCCTGCTAATTTTTGTATTTTTGGCAGAGACAGGGTTTCACCATATTGGCCAGGTTGGTCTCGAACTCCTGACCTCAAGTGATCTGCCCACCTCAGCCTCCCAATGTGCTGGGATTACAGAGGTGAGCCACCACGCCTGGCCTCACACTATAGTCTTTTATTATCATAATTTATTTTGATGTTCACATTACCCAGATTTGGACAGTGAGTGCTCCTTCACCTTCCCCACTATTTTGATCCATCCCTACGCTTCTTTGACCACTTCCTTACTTTCTGGGACAACAAAGCATTCCAGGCTCATTTTGGACCTATGCTTCGCCAATCTTAGAATCAGTCATTTCTCCACAGAGCCCTGGTTCCTTTAGGTGATAAATGATACTTAGAAACCAAGATCTGGGGCCAGGCATGGTGGCTCACTCCTATAATCCCAGCACTTTTTGGGAGGCCAAGGCAGGTGGATCGCTTGAGGCCAGGAGTTCAAGACCAGCCTGGCCAACATGGCAAAACCCTAAAAACATTAAAGTTAACCAGGTGTGGCGGCACATACTTGTAATCCCAGCTACTTGGGAGGCTGGCATGAGAATCACTTGAACCCAGGAGACGGAGGTTGCAGTGAGCAGAGATCACACCACTGCACTCTAGCCTGAGAGAGTGAGACTCTGTCTAAAAAAAAAAAAAAAAAAGACAAGAAAAAGAAAAGAAACCAAGATCTGGGCTGGGTGTAGTGGCTCACGTCTGTAATCCCAGCACTTTGGGAGGCCGAGGTGGGCGGATCATCTGAGGTTTGGAGTTCGAGACCAGCCTGGCCAACATGGTGAAACCCTGTCTCTACTAAAATACAAAAAAAATTAGCCAGGCATGGTGGCAGGCGCCTGTAATCCCAGCTATTCGGGAGGCTGAGGTAGGAGAATAACTTAAACCCAGGAGACAGAGGTTGCAGTGAGCCGAGATCATGCCATTGCACTCCAGCCTGGGTGACAAGAGTGAAACTTCATCTCAAAAAAAAAAAGAAAAAAAAAAGAAAAGAAACCAAGATCTGGGAAGTTGATGCTTCCATGTCTTTGCAGTTAGCATAGCTAGGAAATACATGCATGTATGTATGTACTATTTGTCTATCTACCTATCAGTATTCACACAGCACACCAACTGTATTTATTTCTATATGTACACACCATGAGTTCATGCTGATAGCTCTAATTTCATTTGAATACCAAAGGTTTTAGTCTTCTACCTTTCCATGTTTGTCATTTATTCCTGGCTCCCTTATTTGAAATATATGTACTCATTTGGTTCATCTTCCTGTATGTAACCAGTCTTCTTTCACTGTTGCCACCTACTTCCCCTACCTCCATGACATGCAGGTGTCCTCCTCACCCCCATGGACTCTCATCATCCACCTGGGCTGCTGCCATCTTCACGTGCTGCCACCTGAATAGGTGGTTTCCCCACCCTGTTCAGGCTCTCGCTTTCCGTGGGCTGATGCCGTCTCTCTCCTCCTTATAAGACCTAATGTCTTTTAGACTGAAGAAGGAAGGAAAAAGGAATAGAGAGAGGGAGGGAGGCAGACAAGCAGATAGCAGAGTTTGAGATTTTATTCTATAGGCAATGAAGGACTTGTCCTCCTCTCCACACCCACCCCCCAAAACACACATGAGATTGCTTATTGTAGGGAATAATTTTGTTAGCTGCATGAAAGTAGCTTAGAAGAAGGAATGGTTTTTTTTTTTTTTTTGAGACGGAGTCTCGCTCTGTCGCCCAGGCTGGAGTGCAGTGGCGCAATCTCGGCTCACTGCAAGCTCCGCCTCCCGGGTTCACGCCATTCTCCTGCCTCAGCCTCTCTGAGTAGCTGGGACTACAGGCGCCCGCCACCATGCCCGGCTAATTTTTTGTATTTTTAGTAGAGACGGGGTTTCACCGTGGTCTCGATCTCCTGACCTCGTGATCCGCCTGCCTCGGCCTCCCAAAGTGCTGGGATTACAAGCGTGAGCCGCCGCGCCCGGCCAGAAGAAGGAATGGTTGCAGGCAGGGGAGCAGTGGTTCAGGAAATAAGTGATGAAGCCTAACAAGGAGATAGAGATCCTTAGATGACTGTGCACCCACTATGGCTCCTCTGAGCAGCCAATGCATGACAGTCAATAAAAATTATATGCAGTCTGCATTTCTGTGTAGTTTCTTCATGGGTCAAATAAATATTAGAGCTACTTTCCAATGAAATTTTTATTTCTTGGCCAGGCACAGTGGCTCATGCCTGTAATCCCAGCACTTTTGGAGGCCAAGGCAGGAGGATCACTTGAGCCCAGGAGTTGGAGACCAGGCTGGTCAACATATCAACACCTTGTTTCTACCAAAAATACAAAATTCGTTGGACACGGTAGTGTGCACCTGTAGTCTCAGCTCCTCAGGAAGCTGAGGTGGGAGGAAGCTGAGCTTGGGAGGTCGAGGCAGCAGCAAGCCATGATTGTGTCACTGCACTCCAACGTGGGTGACAGAGCAAGACCCTGCCTCAAAATAATGAAAGAAAAAAGAGGAAGGAAGGGAGGGAGGGAGGGAAGGAAGGAAGGAAGGAAGGAAGGAAGGAAGGAAGGAAGGAAGGAAGGAAGGAAGGAAGGAAGGAAGGAAAGAAGAAAGAGAAATCTACATTTCTTATGAGGAACCAATCAGATGAACATTTTCATGATTGACTGTGGAAATGGGGAATCTTTTTTTAACCCCCTAATGACAGAAGCATTTATTTCTAGACTATAAATGAAAATTTATGACAGCCTATATAAGAAAATGCAGCAGAATAAACAGGATCCACCACCTTTCTATCTAGGTCAAATTCCTGGAAATATCTGGAGGGTAAGAACCAGTTAATGAAAAGAGATAGTTAATGCTTTGCAGTGAAGGAAAAGTGACTCGCATCAGTAGATTACTATGAAGCTGCAAGAGGTGACTCACAGGCTTTATCTTTTCACGGTATGGTTTCTGTATTCAAATACCATGTTACTTTTATGCATGCTTTTCTCTCATGCTCTTTTCAGGGCCCAGAAAAAAAAAGTCACCTTGGATTTCCATTCATGAATACATACTTCTGTGACATAGGAGGTGTGAAAGAAGCATTTGCTGAATGAAATAAAACTTCCTGAAATGTAAAAATAGGCAAGGGTTTGTAGCCATACACTAAAAATTATTGTAAAGCACTATCAGTGTTAGCACGGCCAAGATATACCTAGAAGAACACTTTTTGTCTTCTTGTAGCACTGCTTCTTGGATGTGATAGGTGCTCCACAAATATACTATTAATTTAATTAAGCAAATTTGATTTAGAATAATCTCCTGGCCAAATGCCGAGGGATCTTGAACCTGAACTAATTACAGTCGCAAAGAAGGGCTTGCATTTGAAATATTCAAGGCTTAAGAATGGTCAAATACATGTCACAAAGACAATAAAAATATTCCAAGGGCATGCGTCGTACTTTTTCACTCTTTATGATACTTGGTTAAAATGCAAGTAATGGTTAAAAATTAGAGGAACTGTGAAATATTTAGCAGGTGCATATTTAAAACTCAGAAAGTTGGCAAAGGCAAAGAAGGCAGTGTGCTATTAAATTTTTAAAAATGAAAGGATGCAGTGCTTTGTAATTATCAAGTTTAATTGATAATGTAAACTCTCAGCTATCTAAGTCTCAACTATGATTTTGTGTTTCATTTGAAAGTGTTATTTTCAGACTTTACACAGACCAAAGCAGACAGTCAAAAACTGAGAGAACACTTGAAAGAGGTGAAGGAGTGGGTCTTGCAGATACTTAGTGGGAGGGTGCTCCAGGCAGAAAGGCCAAGAGCAGGAGAGAGCATGGCATGATTAATGAACAGAGAGCAGCACGGCTGAAGGGGGTCACATAGGGTTCTGCAGGTCTTTGCAAGTACTTTGCTTTCATTAATTCATTCATTCTTTTGTTTTTGTTTTTGTTTTTGTTTTTGTTTTTGTTTTTGAGATGGAGTCTTGCTCTGTCGCCCAGACTGGAGTGCAGTGGCGCAATCTAGGCTCACTGCAAGCTCTGCCTCCTGGGTTCACGCCATTCTCCTGCCTCAGCCTCCTGAGTAGCTGGGACTATAGGCGCCTGCCACCACGCCCGGCTAATTTTTTTGTATTTTAGTAGAGACGGGTTTCACCATGTTAGCCAGGATGGTCTTGATCTCCTGACCTCGTGGTCAGCACGCCTTGGCCGCCCAAAGTGCTAAGATTACAGGCATGAGCCACTACACCCGGCCCATTCTTTCTTTCTTTAATTATTATTATTATTAATTTTTGAGGCAGAGTCTCACTCTGTTGCCCAGGCTGAAGTGCAGTGATGCGATCTCGACTCACTGCAAACTCCACCTCCCAGGTTCAAGCGATTCTCCTGCCTCAGCCTCCTGTGTAGCTAGGACTACAGGCATGCACCACCATGTCACACTGACTTTTGTATTTTTAGTAGAGATGGAATTTCTTCATGTTGGCAAGGCTCGTCTCGAACTCCTGACCTCAGGTGGTCCACCTGCCTTGGCCTCCCAAAGTGCTGAGATTACAGGTGTGAGCCACTGCACCCAGCTTTTTTGATATATTTCTTTACAATCTTTTTTTTCTAGGCATATATACTATATTGCTTATTAAAATTAAAATTTCTATGTAGATACAATTTTATAATCTATATATCTATATATACACGTTAATAAGTGGTTTGGAAATATGGTATTTAATATCTTTCAAAAATTTTATCATTTTGATATACATAAGTTGTTTCAACTCTTTTCTTATCATTACTTCTGTTATTTCTAGATCTTTTTTCTGTTATAAATACACTGTAATTAACATCCTTTTGCATAATCTTTGACAGAATCTCTTAATATTTTCTCAGGCAGCATGTCTATCAATAGGATCTAAAGTTATGAATACACTTAAAATTCTTGATTTAAATTGCCAATTTTTTTCCAAAAGATCATATATTCTACATTTCTACCAATAGTGTATGAACATGCCTGTTTCGCCATATTCTCATTAACACAAATTGTTTATACATTTTTGGTGGTTTTTTTTTTTTTTTTTTGAGATGGAGTCTTGCTCTGTCACCCAGTCTGGAGTGCAGTGGTGCAATCTCGGCTCACTGCAACCTCCGCCCCCCGGGTTCAAGCTATTCTCCTGCCTCACCCTCCCGAGTAACTGGGACTACAGGCATGTACCAGCACACCCAGCTAATTTTTGTATTTTTAGTAGAGATGGGGTTTCACCTTGTTGGCCAGGCTGGTCTCGAATGCCTGACCTCAGGTAATCCACTTGCCTTGGCCTCCCAAAGTGCTGAGATTACAGACGTGAGCCACCGCACCTGGCCAGTCTTTTTTTTTTTTTTTCTTTTCTTTTTTTTTTGAGACAGGATCTTGCTCGCTTTGTTGCCCAGGCTGGAGTGCACTGGTGAGATCACTGCTTACTGAAGCCTCCATCTCCTGGGCTCAAGTGATCCTCGTGCCTCAGTGAGTAGCTGGGGCCACAGGATTGTGCCATCACACCCAACTAATTTTTGTTTTTTTTTTTTTGTTTTTTTTTTTTAGAGACAGGGTTTCACCATGTTGCCCAGGCTGTTCTCAAATTCCCAGGCTCAAGTGATCCACCCACCTCGGCCTCCCAAAGTGCTGGGATTACAGGCATGAGCCACCGTGCCCAGCCTGATACTTTTTTAGAAGCAGAAAAAATTTGATTAGGAGGAAAGGGCATACAGATTGTTTTAAAATTATACATCTTTTGAATTTTGTTTTAGGCTTATAGTATAGTGGAGTGTTTTTTCGTGTGTGTGAAATTAACTGATTGCTTAGGAGTTAAAACTGACAAAATTTAGAGGTGAAGAGAAAAAGAGAAAATCAGAAATTAATATGACTATGAAGTTTCTGGTTTGTGCATCTGGTGGATGGTGGTACCATTGGATGAGATAGAAATGTGACGGGGAAGTTGGGACAGGGAAAAAGTATATAATTCCATGTGAACAATTTAAGTTGAAGTCATTGGATATAATTCAGTAGATCTAGAGCTGTGCTGCCAGCATAGTAGCCACTAGCCTCATGTGGTTATTGAGCTCTTGTAATGTGGCTACCCTGAATTGAGATGTGCTGTCAGAATAAAATATACGCCGGATTTGGAACTCTTTGTCAAAGAAGGTAAAACATATGATAGTATCAGTTAAGATCCAATCAGGAGACAAATCACACAGTAATTTGAACAGGGAAAGTTTACTATAAAGAATTATTAAGTATAATGGGGCAACTATAAAGATGTAAAAGATAACTCTAAACAATATCCCAAGGCTAAGTAATTTTCTAATGAGGGACAAACTTGGATGCCAGCCTCCGTTCCAAAAGGATTCAGATCGCTGGAGAAGATACAGTTGCAACCCAGTGGATAACAGAGAAGCTTGCTGGGTTGTCCAGGTCTAAGCTGGTCCACAGTTACTAGACAAGCAAGAAACAGGGTACAGGTGGGCTAAGACTGGTATGCAAGACTGCAGGTGTGCAGAGGGACTCAAAGCATTGGGAACAACTCTGGCTGACAGATGCATAGCCTAGAGTGGACAATGTCCATGTCAGGAGGCCATGGGAAACACTCTTTGGGGTGCAGGCAGACTAAGGCTGGTGGGCAGGTATGCAGAGGGAGTTGGGGCATCTGCTTGCCAATAGGGTGGCAAGAGGCCTGGAGTATGTGGCATTTGTTTTGGGAGGGGCAGTGAGGTGGTCACTGGGTTAGGGTTAGGGTTGTCAGCTTGCTGAGAGACTGCATACTCTGAGTGTGCTGCTGGGCCAGAGTGCCCGGATGTCTCTATACACGGCCACATGTGGCTGCTGAGAACAGCCCAGCAGGAACAAGAATAAAACAAAAAACACAGCATGCAGGAACCAGGAAGAGAAGTTCCTTTCTCCAGCAATGACCTTCCACTGAAGAAAGCCTAACATTATGCTTGCTGCGAAAAAGAAATGCTTAAAGCTTCGTTATCACAGAGCCGGTAATGCAGGGTAAAATTAGACGTGAAAGACAATAAATTGGTAACTGAAACGCTCATTAATTTTTATTTATTTTATTTTTTTTGAGACAGAGTCTCGCTCTGTCACCCAGGCTGGAGTGCAGTGGCGTGATCTCAGCTCATTGCAACCTTCACCTCCCGGGTTCAAGCGATTCTCCTGCCTCAGCCTCCCAAGTAGCTGGGATTAGAGGCACCGACCACCACGCCCAGCTAATTTTTTGTATTTTTAATAGAGATGGGGTTTCGCCATGTGGCCCAGGCTGGTTTCGAATTCCTGAGCTCAGGCAATCAGCCTGCCTCAGCCTCCCAAACTGCTGGGATTACAGGCATGAGTTCATTAATTTTTTTTTATATTGACTACTGTTGAAATGATATTTTTGATGTATTAGGTTAAATAATATATATCATTAAGAATAATTTCACTTTCCTTTTTAGTTTTTAAAGTGTACCTAGTCAAAAATTTAAGTAACATATATGCTTAGCACTTGGACAGTTCTGGAATAGATGTCTAAGCTAGGTAGATTACTTCCATAAGAACTGATGGAAGGGCCTAGGAAGAGAGTGTAGAGAGAGGAGAGATTCTAGTAGAAAGCCCCAAACCCCCAAATTTAAAGGTTGGTGTGATGATTAATTGTACGTGTCAGTTTGGGCCATGAGGTGCTCGGATATTTGGTAGAACAGTATTCTGGATGTTTACATGAGGGTGTTTTTGGAGGACATTAACATTTCAACCAGTAGACAGACTAAGGCAGACTGCCCCACTAAGGAGCTGGGCCTCATCTAATCAGTGAAAGCCTGAATAGAAAAAAAAAAAAAAAAAAGCTGACCCTCTTCCAAGTAAGGAAAACTTCCTTCTGCCTGATTGTCTTTGGGATAGGGCATTGGCTTTTTCCTACTCTAGAATTCAAACTGAAACAATGACTTTACCTGGGGTCTTGAGCCTGCTGGGCTCTGGACTGAAACTACACCATCAGCTCTCCTGGGACTCCAGCCTCCAGCTCGCCTACTCACTCTGAAGATCTTGGGACTTGTCAGGCTTCATAATGAAGTGAGCCATTTTTAATAATAAATCTCATTTTCTCCCTCAATACATGTGCATGGTTTTGGAGAACCCTGACTAGCACATAATATAGTTGAGTATAGAAAGAAGAACCCAAGGAATTCCATAGAGCATGGGTGGGTAGCAAATGGAAAATGTAAATTCAGGAAGAAGGTTTCCTGCTAATGAGAAGAAATTCCAGAACATGTTAGTATGCTGATGGCAATAATGAAGAAGAGTGAATAGAGTTGGCAATGGAGGCTATAAAGGATAAAATAGTATATGTTTGGCAAGAGTGCAAGGTTTTGCTAGGCACATAGGGCTAGTGCAGCAAGCTTTCAGTAGTGAAATGGTGGCATCCAGGTCAGAACTTCTTGGAATGAGGGTAAATCACACCTTCCTCGGTGGTGAGACAGGGATATGGGTACTGCTCTTCATAGAACAAACTGTCTGGCCAGGGGCACGGTGGCTCACACCTGTAACCCCAGCACTTTGAGAGGCCAAGACAGGCGGATCACCTGAGGTCAGGAGTTCAAAGCCAACGTGGTGAAACCCCGTCTCGACTAAAAATACAAAAATTAGCTCGGTGTAGTGGTCCATGCTTGCAGTCCCAGCTACTCAGGAGGCTGAGGCAGGAGAATCGCTTGAACCCAGGAGGCGGGGATTGTGGTGAGCTGAGATTGTGCCACTATACTCCAGCAGCCTGGGCAACAGAGTGAGACTCTGTCTCAAAAAAAAAAAAAAAAAAAAAAAGAACAAACCTTCCTTTTCTAGAGGACAGAAAGGAATAGATAAACCTTACAAGAGCTGATGACAGAATGCCATCACGCCCCTAATATCGCTCTGTGGTTATATTTCAAAGAGACAGCAATAGAATGATGTTGACTTATTCATTCTAGGCCAAGGAACTACTAAAATTCTTTAACAGCTGAATTAATTTGGCATGAATTATCAGGACTTTTCAATACTGATCTGATGTTTATACAAGTGTATTTCCTTTTAAATAGTCTTGATGCTTCCTTTTTCTCTTTCACACTTTACCTACTTTTGTAATATGCGCAAATAAGATATGAAACACTACAGAATAGGGTGTAGATAAATTTCGATTCGAAAACTGTATAAAATTAAACAAAAGAACAAAAATGTAGAAATTGGGTTTCAGCAATGTGTTCTTATCTGACAATATAGGACAAAGAAATGTTTGGCTCTAGTTTCCGAAAGCTATCATTGGAGAGGTGACTGGAGAAGAGATTTATTGAAGTTATCCTTTCAATTTTGATCTGAGAATCCTCATCTTGGTGTGAAACCTTGGTCACCTGAGAAAGTCCTTTAACCCTTTTGGGTCTCTAATTCCTCTTTGGGAGATTGCATTACACAAGCCTAACCTTAGGATAACCTTAGGAATAAGAAAATAAAGAAATCGAAACCCCGTATAGTATCAGCTCCATAAAGTCAACAATCTCCACAAGATATCAAGTGATAAGACATTCTTGTAGGTAATACGTCCTGGTTGTACAAAGCACAGGACTCAATGAATAAAGGAAGCTGGGCACAAATTGGAGAGCACCTTGGACTTGGGACTCTGCAGACTGGTGCTATGTCCCTGACCGTGTGGCTTGCCTCTCTAGGGGACTGGGGAAACTTGCTCATCTAAGTTTCGTGCTTGGTAAAAATCAGATGATAATAGCTACTGTGGTTCACATTTAGAGTTTAAAAATAATACCTGGGGGCTGGATGCGGTGGCTCATGCCTGTAATCCCAGCACTTTGGGAGGCCGACGCACACAGATTACCTGAGGTCAGGAGTTTGAGACCAGCCTGGCCAACATGGTGAAACCCCATCTCTACTAAAAATACAAAAATTATCCGGGCGTGGTGGCACATGCCTGTAATCCCAGCTACTCGGGAGGCTGAGGCAGGAGAATTGCTTAAGCCCAGGAGAAGGAGGTTGCAGTGAGCCAAGAGGGTGCACTCCAGCACTCCAGCCTGGCCAACACAGCAAGACTCTGTCTCAAAAAAAAAAAAAAAAAGAATACCTGGAAAAATGTGCGTCTCAGGGAGAGTCTGTATACATGCCCTAATAAAACAATATGAACTTATACTCTGATATTTCCTTAATATGTTACTGTGTTAATTAAATATTTTTATGGCTACATTTGTAATTTACAAGTGCTGCTTTATTATGACACACAGTGTCATTGAAGAGGACAGTGGACTTTGGCACATTTTGTTCCTTAAAGGAGTTTAAATTGGATCTAACCAGTTCAAAAGTGAAGTGAAAAAAAAAACACACCTCCACAGACCAAAAAAAGATTGAGATGGAGATGATGACCATATCGTGGGTCAGCATTTCTGGGTTATTTGGTTAGTGTTAGTCTTTTTATTTTTGTTTTTTGTTTGAGACAGGGTCTCACTCTGTCACCCAGGCTGAAGTGCAGTGGCATGATCACAGCTCACTGCAACCTCCGTCTCCCAGGCTCAAGCAATTCACTGCAGCCTCCACCTCCCAGACTCAAGTGATTCTTCTACCTCAGCCTCCCAAGTAGCTGGGACCACAGGTGGGTGCCACCATACTTGGCTAATTTTTTTTTTTTTTTGCAGAGACAGGGTCTCACTGTGTTGCCCAGGCTGGTCTTGGACTCCTGGGCTCAGGCAATCCTCCTGCCTTAGCCTCTCAAAGTGCTGGGATTACAGGTGTGCCCAACCAGTGTTAGTCTTCTTTTACTTGATTACACTTAATGGTTGTGAGCCTGGAGACAGAGGCTCCTTGTTAAGGAGAAACCACACAAATAGTTATGAAAGTTTATTTAGTAAGTTAATGGATTCATTGATTTGAAGAAGTAAAAGATTTTTGTTTCCTCAGTTTTTTTTTTTGAAAAAATTTCAAACCTACAGAAAAATAGTAAGAATAGTATCATGAGCTCCCAAATATCCTTCAGCTAAATTAATCAATTATTTACTGAGACATTTGGAAGTCAGTTTCAGACATCAAGACATTCAGCCCCAGCAGTTTAGGAGGCCGAAGGAGGTGGATCGCCTAAGGTCAGGGGTTCAAGACCATCCTGACCAATATGGTGAAACCCGTCTCTACTAAAAATACAAAAATTAGTGGGGCATGGTGGTGTGTGCCTGTAGTCCCAGCTACTCAGGAGGCTGAGACAGAATTGCTTGAACCAGGGAGGCGGAGGTTGCAGTGAGCCGAGACTGCACCACTGCATTCCAGCCTGGGCAACAGAGCGAGACTCAGTCTCAAAAAAAAAAAAAAAAAAAAAAAAGTACTTCAGCTCTGTAGCTTTAGTGTTGGACTCTTAAATCATTCTCAGTACCATTATCACACCTGAGAGAATTAGTATCAATTAATAATATCACATAGATGCTGTCCATATTTAAATTTCTCCAAATGTCCCCCAAACATTTATCACAGCTTTTATGTAACCTAGAATCTAATTAAGTGTCTTACATTGCATTTGGTTGTTACATATCTTTTGTCTCTTTTAATCCTAGACTGTGTGAATATCCTATTCCCCAATAACCTTTCATCCAGAAGTTTTAGTACCCATTACTGATCCTTGCCTGAATCAGAGATTATACAGAGATTATATAGGCCTTGCAAAAATGGTGGTTTTAAAATTTTATCATTTCATCTGTATTTACTAGTGGACATAAAGAAGATCTCTCATGCTCTCTCAGCATCACTATGCACTGATGGATATTTGGTGGGTGGGGAGTTATAATCTATTACTATCATTATTTCTTTTGATGATCAAATTATCCCGAATTTGTCAGCAGGTCCTCCTTCAAGCTAGCTTATTTGTGCGTATCTGTGTATGTGTGTGTGTGTGAATGTGTGTGTGTGTGTGTGTGTGTGTGTGTGTGTGTGTGTGTCTGTGTTTGAATGCTTTCTAGCTTTCTGGCATAAGAAATATGTTCTAGGCTCATCTTAGTCTTTTTTTTTTTTTTTTTTTTTTTTCGAGACGGAGTCTCGCTCTGTCGCCCCGGCTGGAGTGCAGTGGCGCAATCTTGGCTCACTGCAAGCTCCACCTCCCGGGTTCACGCCATTCTCCTGCCTCAGCCTCTTCGAGTAGCTGGGACTACAGGCGCCCGCCACCGCGCCCGCCACCACGCCCGGCTAATTTTTTGTATTTTTAGTAGAGAGGGGGTTTCACCGTGGTCTCGATCTCCTGACCTCGTGATCCGCCCGCCTCGGCCTCCCAAAGTGCTGGGATTACAAGCATGAGCCACCGCGCCCGGCCTCATCTTAGTCTTTCTCTGCTCTAGACCTGAAACTGTTACGTATGTAGTCAGGCAGACATAAGCAGGGCAGGAGAACCCCTATTGCCCCCCAACCAAGAATGTCAGACAACTATCAGGTGATGGTCAGGCGGTTATTAAACTGCTTCTCTAAAATAATAATTGGTTGCAGCTGGCATCAGGAAAAGGCAGTCTCCCAATAGATAGAAACACTTAAAGTTGGTGATCAGCAGCTTCCCGATAGGATCTCAGGAGTTGGTGGAGTGGTCTCAAGCATGCATACTAAGAGGCAAATGGCAGAGTTTAACTGGTATATGACCTTCCTCTAGGAACACTCAACTGGTAAGGGAAAAACCCCTCAAGTGGAAAAACCCCAAAACTGTGCAGTTTTTGGTAAACACACTGTGCATACAGCTCCTTTCAAGTGCTGGCAGTCCACTATGCCTGTGGACAGCCTACCCCAAAGAAGAATCAGGGAAGAAGGATTGCAAGACCTCAGAGGCATGCCAATGTATAAGACCCCAAGTCAAAGGTCAAACAGTGCACTTCAATCTCTCAAGTTGCTGGCTTGGCCCTCTTCCAGGTGTACTTTACTTCCTTTTGTTCCCTCTAAACTTGTTAGCGAACTTTCATTCCTGCTCTAAAACTTGCCTTCGTCTTTCATTCTGCCCTATGCCCCTTGGTCAAATTCTTTCTTCTGAGGAGGCAAGAGTTGAGATTGCTGTAGACCTGTACAGGTTCGCAGCTGCTAACAAAACTAGTCACTTCTCCAAGTAGCTCTGGTTCCTTCGAATGGGGAATGGTGTTTAGGAAACAAGATCTGGGTGCTAGTGTTTAAATCACCTTTGCAAACATCGTAATAGTGAGAAAATTATAACAGTGAAAGAGGTCTGACCTAACCAACTTCATCTTGCCTTTCACCTCCAAACTGCCCTTGATCATTTCTGGGTGTGACCCAAGCTAACTTTGGGAGAAATTTAGTTTATAATTTAAATGGTAATAACCCCTCCCAAAGCCATTTGTTCTGGAGCTCACGACATTTGCAACTTCCCCAATTACTCCCATAAATAACATCACTATTGTGGAACCTAAGATTGACCTTTTGAGATGTTTTTTCAGGCTTTTGTATTTATGATGACCAGATGGCCCCACCCAGACCAGCAACTCCTCTGTGGCCCCCACCCGAAAGTAGAAAATGAGGACCATTTTCTACACCCCTATAATTGCATTTTCTAAACCCCTATAATTGCATTTTCTACACCCCTATAATTGCATTTCCAACCAATCAGCATCAGCCATTCCCTAGCCCCCTGCCTGTCAAACTATTCTTGAAAAACCCTAACCTTAGAATTTGGTGGGAGGCTGATTTGTGTAATAATAAAACTTTGAGTAGGGCACGGTGGCTCACACCTGTAATTTCAGCACTTTGGGAGGAGGCTAAGGCAGGAGGATTGCTTGAGCCCAGGAGTTTGACACTAGCCTGGGCAACATAGTGAGACCATGTCTCTCCCCACTACAAAAAAAAAGTTAGCCAGGCATGGTGGCACATGCCTGCAATCCCAGCTACGTGGGAGACTGACGGAGGAGGATGCTTTAGCCTGAGAGGTGGAGGCTGCAGTGAGCCATGATTGCACCACTCCACTCCAGCCTAGGTGACAGAATGAGACCCTGTCTCAAAAAACCAACCAAACAAAAAAGCTCCAGTCCCTCATTTAGCTGGCTCTATTGCAATTCCCACGTCTTCATCAATAATTAGTTCTGCCTAGGAAATGGGCAAGATGAACCCATTAGGCAGTTTCAGTGTCTCATAGCAAGGGGTAGATTCAGATTCGTAGCGCCTGAAGCTACTACAATTTTGGGACTTTTTTTTTTTTTTAAAGAAAAGGAACACAAAGTTACAAATATAAAATTAGTATATGGCTTTAGAAGTGGTCCCTCAGTGAAGGGCTATAGATTTTAAGGTTTATTAGCTTCATTATTATTGGGATATTATTGTTTTGGGGATCTTTCAGTGAAGAGAATGTTCAAATGCAACACCACGGGTTTATTTCTTAGTTTCTGTCATTACCTATTTTTGCATAAACCAGAATGAAAATCATGCTTCCAGAGATTATCAATATATTTGTTCATTTGCTCTATCTTAGGATTTTCACACAAGTGGTTTCCAGCCAGGCGCAATGGCTCATGCCTGTAATCCCAGCACTTTGGGAGGCCGAAGTTGGTGGATCACTTGTCAGGAGTTCCAGACCAGCCTGGCCAACATGGTTAAACCCCGTCTCCACTAAAAACACAAAATTACCAGGGCATGGGGGCAGGCGCCTTTAATCCCAGCTACTTGGGAGGCTGAGGCAGGAGAATCCCTTGAACCCGGGAGGTGGAGGTTGCAGTGAGCCAAGATCGCACCACTGCAATCCAGCCTGGGTGGCAGAATGAAACAACATCTCAGAACAAACAAACAAACAAACCAATAAAAAATGGTTTCAGAAGCATAACACCAATATCCTACCAAAAAAAAACCTACTAGTAATGTTCAAGATTTTCTCGCATTTCTTCTTAATATGTTATATGTCCTACTAAGGATATATAGCAAAAGTACTATATTCGAATGCTATTTAACTTTTTCTTTATGGTTACATTATCAATTCAATATACAATTAATTTTAATTGTTTCTGTTTGAATTCAATTTCAGGGTTTGCTTTTTTATTCTCTTTGATTTAATTTTATTTTTTAAAAATGCAGAACAATGTTAAAAGAAAAACCTTAGACAAATTAAATTGAACAGAGTTTAATTGTGCAAAGAACAATTTGCAAATTGGGCAGCGTCTCCAATCAGAATAGGTTCAGAGAGACTCCGGCCCTTCTGTGTGGTTAGATTGATGGACAGAGACAGGAAAGTGATGGACAGAAAATGGTAGTCAGGTACAGAAACAGCTGGTTTGGTTACAGCTCAAAGTTTACCTTATTTGAACAGAGTTTGAACAGTTGGCTGCCTTTGATTGGCCAACACTCAATGATTGGCACAAGAGTGGGCTACAGTCTATTTACACATCTAGTTAGGTTAGAGTTCACTACATACAGAGAAAACTTTAAGCTGAACTAAAATATGTAAGGAGGCAGCTTTAGGCTAAAGTTAATTTAACAACATTTATGATTAAAAGTCAAAAAGATACACTGAGAAGTTTCACTCATCCCTATCCCTCTGTTATTGGAAAGAGGTCCCAATCCAGACCCCAAGAGAGGGTTCTTGGATCTCATGCAAGAAAGAATGTGGGGTGAGTCCACAGAGTAAAGGCAGGTTTATTATAGAAGTAAAGAAACAAAAGGGGCTGGTGCGGTGGCTCACGCCTGTAATCCCAGCATTTTGGGAGGCCGAGGTGGGCGGATCACAAGGTCAGGAGTTCAAGACCAGCCTGGCCAACATGGTGAAACCCCGTCTCTACTAAAAATACAAAAATTAGCCGGGTGTGGTGGTGTGCCTATAGTCCCAGCTACTCCAGAGGCTGAGGCAGAAAAATCGCTTGAACCTAGGAGGTGGAGGTTGCAGTGAGCTGAGATAGTGCCACTGCTCTCCAGCCTGGGTGACAGAGAGAGACTCCATCTCAAATAAAAAAAAAAAAAAGAAACAAAAGAATGGCTACTCTATAGACAGAGTAGCCCTAAGGGCAACTGGTTGGCTACTTTTTATGGTTATTTCTTGATTACATGCTAAACAAGGGGTGTATTATTCATGAGTTTTCTGGGAAAAGGGTGGGAATTTCCTAGAACTGAGGTCTCCTCCCACTTTTAGATCATATAGGGTAATTTCCAAATGTTGTCATGGTGTTTGTAAACTGTCATGGGGCTGGTGGGAGTGTCTTTTAGCATGTGAATGCATTTAATTAGCATATAATGAGCTTTGAATGGAGTTGCTGTGGTTCCATTGCCTCTGACACTTCCACCCCATTCACACTCATCCTCTATAAGGAATCATTTTTATTAATTTATGGCTTATTCTCTACTTTTTTGGTAAAAATCTGAAAATATGTGTGCAGTTTCTTATTTCTATTTTTTTCTTAAACATGCAGTCTACTATATACACTCTTTTGCTCCTTTGCTTCCCCCGCCCCTGCATCCTCAATACATCCCAGGACTCACTTTACATCTGCTCTGCTCATGGAGATCTTCATTCTTTTTATAAACGGACAATAGTCCTTTGAATGGCAGCTGGGCGCGGTGGCTCACGTCCATAATCCCAGCACTTTGGGAGGCCGAGGCGGGTGGATCACCTGAGGTCAGGAGTTGGAGACCAGTCTGACCAACATGGTGAAACCCCATCTCTACTAAAAATACAAAAATTAGCCGGGCGTAGTAGCGCATGCCTGTAGTCCCAGCTACTCAGGAGGCTGAGGCAGGAGAATTGCTTGAACCCGGGAGGCGGAGGTTGCAGTGAGCCGAGATCGCACCACTGCGCTCCAGCCTGGGCAACAAGAGGAAAATTCCATCTCAAAAAAAAAAAAAGAAGTCCATTGAATGATGAATGCTCTACAGATGATCTAACTAGTTTCCTATGAAAGGTAATTTGATTGTTGCCAATACTTAGGTTGCTGTTTTAGAAAATTATATAGACTGCTCTATGAACTTAAACAAGAAGGAACTTGAAACCACTACTGCAAAATTATAATTGAGAGTGAAAGAGATCAGACCTAACCAACTCCATCTCATTTCTAACTTCCAAGCTGTCCTTATTCATTCCTAGGCATAGGCTGAAATAACGTTGAGGAGGAACATAGTATATAGTTTAGAACAAAGACAACAGCAGCCCTTTCCCAAAACAAACCTTCTTGCCTGGGGACTAGACCGCCTTTGTAGGACTAACAAATTAGCCAAAAGATTAGAAATTATAGTTTAGGAGTAATACAGCTGGAGGCTGTATGATTCTGACCCTCCCCAAATTGCTCCTGGGAATACCATCACTATTGTAAAGCCTAAGACCAGTGCTTGAGATATGTTGCAGCCCCTGCACTTGATGGATCAGCAGGCACCACCCAGATCGATAAACTGGCTCATCTGATCCCATGCCCCCACCCAGGAACTGACTTAGTGCAAGACAGCTTTGACTCCCTATGATTTCACCTCTGACCCAAACAATCAGGTCTCCTAACTTGCTGGCTCTCCCACACCCACCAAATTGTCCTTAAAAACTTTGATCCCCCGATGTTTGCGGAGACTCATTTGTGTAGTAATAAAACTCCAGTCTCCTGCACAGCTGGCTCTACAGGAATTACCCTTTATGTATTGCAATTCCCCTGTCTTGATAAATCAGCTGTGTCTTCACAGCGGGCAAGGTAAAGCCATTGGGTGGTTACAAAGTGTGTACCCAAAGCAATAAAAGTAACAATTGGGAAGTATTTGAAACCCACCGACCAAAATTTAACAATTTTGGTCTATTCAGTCATTCATCCATTCATGTAACCACTATTATTGGGTATCAAGAACTGATACTTAGAACGTTAAGAACATTATTCATCTTGACATACCAAATCATCCGAGTTACTGAAAATGGGTTTACTAGGTTCCTTACAAAGAAGTTGCTTGGATTTATAAAATATGAGGCAGTTGACCCGAGACAAGGAGGTAGAAAGTGGTTCATGTACCCAATTTTTATTTTTCACTTTGAACCCAGAACACTCACAACTCCAGGCCAGAAATTCAAGGCTCTGCAGCTAGTTCTGACTCCAGTCCTAGGGTAACAAGCCCACCAAGCATCCAGGAAAGATGTCCTGAAAACCTTTCTTGCCGGGGCAGGAGGGCAGCAGAATTTTGGGACCAAATCTCAACAACTGGTTTTGGTTTCCTGACTCACCAAGCCACAAGCCTGCAGAGTGAGAAGGAGAGGTAAGGAAAGGATGAATGGGCAATGGAGCCAACCCAGGACCGGGAGCTGGTCCTCTCTAACAGCGACCCCGCCGGCTTTAGCTGAGCGACCTGGGGCACGTTACGTAGTGTCTCTTAAGCCACGTGTTTCTCGAGGAAATGCTGAGAGGATCTAATGGGAAAACGTGGGTAAACGTCTTAGCTAAGACCCTCGCCCACAATAAGCCCTTAATAAGTATTTTTCAATGGTGGTGATTACCATCGTCATTATTGTTTTGTATTTGTAATCATCACTGCCACGACCATCACCGACTTCTTTTACGCCTCCACCGGGTCTCCACCTCCCAGCCTGGCAGTTCCAGGCTCTGGTGACTCATTTACTTCCTGGAAGCCCTCTAGGCAACACTTTCCTCTCCCGAGTGACTCCTTCTCAGAAGGCAGGAGATCCCCCCCGGAAACCTTTCTCTCTCCGTCTCTCTCTGTCTAACTCAAATCTCTCTTTCCCGAGTCCAAACTAAGAGACTCGCGCCCCAGGACTCAGCCAGCGGCGGGGCGCCTTCCCCGCACGCCTCTGCCGCCTGGAGGATGCAGGCGGGAGCGCCCCGAGCCGGGTTCACGGTCTCGCGCTCCGGCCGCCGGCGCCCCGCAGTCCCGCCCTAGCAGGCTCCCTCCCGGGCCCCTCCCCGCTCCCTCCGCTCTCTCGCTGCCCAGTCACATCTTCCTCTGCCTTCCATCCCGAGGGACCATGTCGAGGCTCAGCTGGGGATACCGCGAGCACAACGGTGAGCGCCTTTTCCTGATCCAAGGGGGGCTTTGCGCGGGGGGCGAGAGGACTAGCGCGACGCCCCGGCGCTCGCCGACCACACACTGGGCTCGCACAGAGAGAAACTTTTCCGTTCCTCTTTAAACTAAGCAGCACTCCTCGGAGCCCAGTGCAGGAAGCGGAGAGCAGTCTTGTCAGGGTAGACGGGTTGTTGGTAGTGGATGTGAGCGTTGGTGTGTGTTATCTCTATCAGGATTCCCCAGACTCCCAAGTGTTCATACGTGTGCGTTCACCTTCATCTGAAAAGCCAAGGACTTTGCCTAGTAACAGCCACTTATCAATTACAGGCTTGGAGATTAGAAGTCTGATGACACACTTTAATGAAATAAGGACAAGTTCGCTTTCAGTCTTTTAAGCTCACTATTCACTTAGGAGAAACAAATCATAGAAAATCTTTGAAAATATATTCAGGAAATCTTAACTTGCATTGTGACACTGAAGATTAAGTTGGCTTCGTGGCAAACAAAATACTGCATGTTTCCTAATAGCTGTTACTGTAAATATTCCCACAGCAATTTGCAGTTGGCTGACTACTACTGGGGACTTTAATAAGGGTTCAGGTTCTCGCTGGGAAATGAAGTTACATTGTGGGTTACTTCTCCACTCTTCCTCTCTTTCCACGCTCATCCTTGCAGGGTGAGCAAAGGATTACTGAAATTATAATTCATTGATAGAAATGTATTAATAGGATAAATAATGACATACACTTTTATTCTTGTATATCACACATTATCAAAAGTAAAACATTTTTTCTTGTTCCTACGTTAAACTGAACTGATTGTTTAAATAATAATTATTTGAAATAATCGCAGTGACACTAAAAAGCCTTATAGTGAAAAACTGTCAAAATTAAGGCTTGGTTTAGCCATTCCTCGATGTGCATATATTTCAAAACATCATGTTGTACACATAAATATATACAATTTTTGTCAATTTAAGAAGTAAATACATAATAATAAAGAAAAATTACAGCTGTGAATAATAATACTTTCCTTCTATTAGCATGTACATGATTAAACAGTAGAGAATGGTCAAATTTTATAGAAAGTTTAATTTCACAAATTAACAGATAAATTCCATTCCTAATTGTAGCCTGTTTAATTTCTAATTGTAGCCTGTTTTTAAACATGCTAGTTTAAAAATGGCAGCAGGTGAAATTTATAACTTTAATAATAAAAGATGTATAGTCAGATTTCTTCTTGATTAAGGCCATAATTATAATCTTACATTTTGCTAATTTCCAGTGAATGTTTAGGGGGAAAATATGACAAATCTCTTTTCATTTCCCTCTCTGCTGAAGTCGTTTTTATTAGAGTTATTTAATAATCATTGAATCCCAACTGCGCCTTTATGGTAGTTAGGAAGAAGAAGGGTATTTCAATCAATGGATATTGATTACTCTTTAGTAGCTTAGAAATTATTGGCCTGAGTGAAGCTTATTTCAGAAATTTTAAAAATTCATTTTAGCAAAGCCATTAATAAGGAGTGATTTTGTATTTCTGTTAGTAATTGTTCTGTTAGGAATTAGCCATTCACTTCTTTTCGATGCAATCTAAAAGGATTGGGAAAATCCTATTGGAAATGTATTATATACTAACTAGGCAAGTTTTTAGTTTGTTTGTTTGTTGTTTTTGAGATGAGTCTTGCTCTGTTGCCCAGGCTGGAGTGCAGTGGCACTATCTTGGCTCACTGCCACCTCCATCTCCTGGGTTCAAGCAATTCTCCAGCCTCAGCCCCACCAAGTGGTTGGGATTATAGGCACGAGCCACCATGCCCGGCTAATTTTTGTATTTTTAGTAGAGACAAGGTTTCGTCATGTTGGCCAGGCTGGTCTAGAACTCCAGACCTCAAGTGATCCGCCTGCCTTGGCCTCCCAAAGTACTGGAATTACAGGCGTGAGCCACCGCTCTGGGCCTAACTAGGCAAGTTTTTTTTTTTTTTTTCTGTTTAAACATTGGTAAAACCAGTGACTGAGCAGATAAAAGGAAACTGAAGCTGGGAATAGCAACACTGATAAAACGAAACATCAAGACTTGAAGCCCTGAAAAGGTACTGCCTTCACAAATAACTTAGGATTCTTCCCCTAACCTTTGACTACTTTATTAGTTTAGTTTAGGGAATGTGACATCACTGAAAAGTGTACATCACTGCAGATATTTAAAAGTTTCTAAATCAATTGAGCAACCACCACATATCTCTAATTAAGAATTATGCTGGCTGGGTGCGGTGGCTCATGCCTGTAATCCCAGCACTTTGGGAGGCCAAGGTGGGCGGATCACCTGAGATCGGGAGTTCAAGACCAGCCTGACCAACATGGAGAAATCTCGTTTCTACTAAAAATACAAAATTAGCTGGGCGTGGTGGCACGCGCCTGTAATCCCAGCTACTCGGGAGGCTGAGGCAGGGGAATTGCTTGAACCTGGGAGGCAGAGATTGCAGTGAGCCGAGATCACGCCATTGCACTCCAGCCTGGGCAACAAGAGCGAAACTCCGTCTCAAAAGAAAAAAAAAAAAAGAATTATGGTGGTTTGCACCTGTAATCCTAGCTACTCAAAAGACTGAGATGGAAGGATTGCCTGAGGCCAGGAGTTCCAGACGAGCCTGCAGGGTGGGGCGGGGGGCGGGGGGGGGACAAGCAGGAGGAGGAGGAGGAGGAAATTTTTTTTGGAAAAATTGAAAAAGGGGACCTCTTTTAAGAGGCAGGGTACTGAACTGACTATGGTAGTTAGTAGATAATATTGGGAATGTGATACAAAGTATTATTACTTTTATTTTATCTTGGTTTGACTTCTTTTAAAAATAGTTCTGTTTATAAATGACTGGAAATAGGAGAGCAAAGCAATTAGGAGAAGAAAGCAACTCTTTATTGATTGGAAGAATGTCACCTGCATGTTGTGACACGTGCATTGTGTATTTTTTTTTTTTTTTTTTGAGACAGAGTCTCACTGTGGCCCAGGCTGGAGTGGAGTGGTGCAATCTCGGCTCACTGCAGCCTCCGCCCCCCGGGGTTCACGCCATTCTCCTGACTCAGCCTCCGTAGTAGCTGGGACTACAGGCGCCCGCCACCTCACCCGGCTAATTTTTTTTTTGTATTTTTAGCAGAGACGGGGTTTCACTGTGTTAGCCAGGATGGTCTCGATCTCCTGACCTCGTGATCCGCCCGCCTCGGCCTCCCAAAGTGCTGGGATTACAGGCGTCAGCCACCGCGCCCAGCGTGCATTGTGTATTTGAAATTGAATTTTCATTAGGTTAACTCTTACTTGGTGGCAGTGAAATAGAAGGCTTTTTCTGAATTAAGGGGGAAAAAAGGTCTAGCTTATATATAGAAAAAGTACTCAGAAAGATGGTAAAAGTATTGAATAAACAAGGCTTTTTCTGTAATACATTCTAAGCAAGGACTTTTGATGCTCAAGTGGCTTTGAAGTCCAGTTTGTCAGATGACATCTTTTAAGCTGAGTGTACAGTTATATATTTATGCAATGGCTTTTTGTGCCTGAAGGATATATGAAAGAATGTATGTATGTGTGAGTTCTCTTTTGCAAAAATGAGGCATAGTAAGCAGTATTAGATTTAGAGTTTGGGCCAGGCGTGGTGGCTCATGCCTGTAATCCCAACACTTTGGGAAGCTGAGACATGCGGATCACTTGAGCCCATGAGTTTGAGACCAGCCTATAGGGAGACTGTCAACAAAAAAAGTTTTTTATAAAAGTAGCTGGGGGCCGGGCGCGGTGGCTCACGCTTGTAATCCTAGCACTTTGGGAGGCCGAGGCGGGCGGATCACAAGGTCAGGAGATCGAGACCACAGTGAAACCTCGTCTCTACTAAAACTACAAAAAATTAGCCGGGCGTGGTGGCGGGCGCCTGTAGTCCCAGCTACCCGGAGAGGCTGAGGCAGGAGAATGGCGTGAACCCGGGAGGCGGAGCTTGCAGTGAGCCGAGATTGTGCCACTGCACTCCAGCCTGGGCGACAGAGCGAGACTCCGTCTCAAAAAAAAAAAAAAAAGTAGCTGGGTGTGGTGGTGCACACCTGTACTCTTAGCTACTTGGGAGACTGAGGTGGAAGGATTGTTTGAGTTTGGGAAGTTGAGGCTGCAGTGAGCTGAGATCACACCTCTGCATTCCAGCCTGAGCAACAGAGCAAGACCTTGTCTCAAAAAAAAAAAAAAAAAGAAAAAAAGATTTAGAATTTTACGCTTTAGAGTTTGTTGATGATTGTGATATATTGCGTTTCTTTAAATATCACTCTAAATTTTATCATTTTAAAATGTCTTTTGGTTGTTGTTAGTAACATGTTTAATTGTCATGCTATGATGTTTTAATTAGTACTTGATTTTTAGTGAAAGATTGGTTAGCAAAGTAGGTGGGTAAACCTTAGTCAGTAGCCCAGTGTAGGTGGTGATAGCTGTATAAATTTCAGGAATAGTAGAGAGAATAAGAACCTATAACCTATAAAGTGACTCACAGCTGTAGAATGACGTGAAACTTACATGAAAGTACAGCTTTGCTGCTGATTTTGAGAGGCAAGACTTTATAGAGTCTTCCAAAGAAGTGAAGAGGATTGAAAAGGGAACTGTCAGCTGATTGGCTCGTTTCAATTTCCCTAACATGTCTGATTTGTGAACTTGATACAAAACTTGATACGATTTCGACGTTTTGAATAGAGGACCAGGATGACACCTTTCTCTTGTGTTGAAATTCAAATGTAACATTGGCAAAATAACCATAGAAGAACCTTCTGAAATGAAGAAAGAGAGAAATAAATTACAATCTGACTCCACTGCAGATAATCAACAATATTGTTTCCTGACATGGTGCGGCCATTTTATTTGGATTATCCCAGGTGAAAAATTTGTATGTTTCCTTGGTATGCCTGTTGCACATCACAGGTAATTGAGTGGAGGCCTGAGTGACACTAGAAGATAGCACTGAGTGATAGAAGGAAGAATAAAGAAGTAAGCACAGCATCTTTAAGAATGACACCCTTTCTTTGCTTCATGGCTTTCTCAGCTTTTTTGACTCTTCCAATCTGCAAACTTGAACACTGGAGCAACAGCTCATTCTTGGAGCTGCTGAGACTGAATGTCATTGTTTTCAATGATGAATTGTATTATTGTTTTTAGTTTGGTAGAAGGTTACCTTTGGAGAGTACTTTATAAAATTTACAGACTCTTTCGTCTACAAGGGTTAGTTTAATTCTGAAAATGACTTAAGGCACACCAAGAGTTTCCCACATCTATAATAAAAACAACTAATCTTGTAAAAAAAGCAATTAGATGCCAAGGTCCTGAGGACGAGTATCTCATTTTATTAATCTTTGCGTTTTCTTCAATTTCAACCACAGTGCGTTATACTCAATGTATGTTTGTTGAAAGAAAGAACTTATTTAATCCTTTTTTTTGGTCCTATATATTTAAGGTCCTATTCACTGGAAGGAATTTTTCCCTATTGCTGATGGTGATCAGCAATCTCCTATTGAGATTAAAACCAAAGAAGTGATATATGACTCTTCCCTTCGACCACTTAGTATCAAGTATGACCCAAGCTCGGCTAAAATCATCAGCAACAGCGGCCATTCCTTCAGTGTTGACTTTGATGACACAGAGAACAAATCAGGTTGGCATTTCTTTGTGTGTGTGTGGTGGTGGGTAAAGGGTTTGAATGATTAGACTGCACTTTTTTTTTTTTTTTTTTTTGAGATGGAGTCTCGCTGTGTCGCCAGGCTCTGAAGTGTAGTGGCGCGATCTCGACTCAGTGCAATCTCCGCCTCCTGAGTTCAAGCGATTCTCCTGCCTCAGCCTCCCGAGTAGCTGGGATTACAGGCGCATGCCACTATACCCAGCTACTTTTTTTGTATTTTTAGTAGATACAGGGTTTCACCATGTTGGCCAGGATGGTCTTGATCTCCTGACCTCGAGATCCGCCTGCCTCAGCCTCCCAAAGTGCTGGGATTACAGGCGTGAGCCACCACGCCCAGAATCTTTCGTGTTTTGTTTTTGCTAGACCTGGAATTTGTCAAATTGAAGCATATTTTTTCTTCTTGTGAATTAAGATATCTTGTTATATATTTGAACCTTCAGATAATCTTACCTTAAAATAACAAAGAGTATTTGGAAAAGGATATGTTGCAAGATAATTTAAAATTGACCTTAGCTTGTTATTATAACTTCACTTAGCATTTACCATTATAAAAATATTGAAGTTTGATAGTTTTTATAGATATTTCATGATTTGTTTCTGCAAAGTTTTAGCCATAATTATTTTAGCATTATTTGCAAACTTATAATGCCATTTAGTACATGCTTTAATAGAAGAAGGTTAGTTTAAAAAAATCTTATTCTCTTATTTTAATTGCCAAAGTAATATCCACTCATAGTAAGTAAAACAATATGGAAACATATGACAAATATTAATGTCTCTTTCTTCCCACAATCTCTCCTGAAGTAACTAATGTTATTTCTTCCATAATATTTTGGTGCTTAGTTATGTATACATACATGTGTATCATCCTTGTTTTGCATTTTCTTATTAAAAATACATTTGGAATAATGCTATATAACTCTGAAATTTTGTCCCATTTAAAAATATTTTATAGGCATCTTTCCAGATTAAAATATATCTTGTTTAAAAAGCTAAACTGCAGCCGGGTGTGGTGGCTCACATGTATAATCCCAGCACTTTGGGAGGCTGAGGTGGGAGGATTGCTTATGTCCAGGAGTTTAAGACTAGCTTGGGCAACATAGTGAGACCTTATCTCTACAAAAAATAAAAAATTAATCAGGCATGGTGGGGTGTGCCCGTAGTCCCAGCTACTCTGGAGGCTGAGGCAGGAGGATTGCTTGAGTTCAGGAGGTCAAGGCTGCAATGAGCCATGATAGCGCCACTGTACTCAGTCTGGGTGACAGAGCAAGATCCTGTCTCAAAAGATAAAAATAAAAATAAAATAATTTTAAAAGTTGAATTGGAGTAGCTATGCTTGTATTGTAATTTATGTACCATTCTCCTAACAATAGACATTGAAGGGAGGGAAAGTAAAAGTTTAATTAAAAAAACAATAAATATATGAAACTTTTTTACTGTATATTCCCTATTAGTGCTTTTTTCTAGAACATGTAATCATTTCATCTAATGATTAGTTCTTGGGATAGTGTCTTTCACACTGTGAATAAATAATGGACTCATAGATTATTTGTTAATTTATTAAGTGATGAAAAAACATTTTCTTGAAATGAATTTTTTTTTTTTTTTTTTTTTGAGACGGAGTCTTGCTCTGTCGCCCAGGCTGGAGTGCAGTGGCGCAATCTCGGCTCACTGCAAGCTCCGCCTCCCAGGTTCATGCCATTCTCCTGCCTCAGCCTCCCGAGTAGCTGGGACTACAGGCGCCCGCCACCATGCCTGGCTAATTTTTTGTATTTTTAGTAGAGACGGGGTTTCACCGTGGTCTCGATCTCCTGACCTCGTGATCCGCCCGCCTCAGCCTCCCAAACAAAGTGCTGGGATTACAGAAATGAATGTTTAATCCTTCTTCAGATTATCTACTGCCCAAGCAGAGATTCTGCCCAAGGTATCAAGTTTAATGTAAGATGAGATAAAATATTAGAGAGAATCATATTTGGAAACACTTTTTAGGGCCTCTGACAGATTGTTTTTATTTTTAATCTAAGATCAGGACGATGCTGTATTTGCTATATTAATGAAAAAATATAGTTAATTTTTTAAAATCCTTAATTGAAAGAAAGTTTTTACTTATTAATTGAGCCCAGATTTAGATCAGTAGTAATATCTTGTATTTATGTAAAGCCTTATTGTTAGCAAAAATTATAAGCCCACACACATTTCTTCTTCATATTTGTCAAATTCATGAAAGTGGTTAAGTTTTTTTTTCTTCTTTTCTTTTTTTTTTTGAGAAGGAGTTTCGCTCTTGTTGCCCAGACTGGAGTGCAATGGCACAGTCTCGGCTCACCGCAACCTCTGCCTTCCGGGTTCAAGCGATTCTCCTGCCTCCATCTCCCAAGTAGCTGGGATTACAGTTATGTGCCACCATGCCCGGCTAATTTTGTATTTTTAGTAGAGACAGGGTTTCTCCATGTTAATCAGGCTGGTCTCGAACTCCCGACCTCAGGTGATCCGCCTGCCTCAGCCTCCCAAAGTGCTGGGATTACAGGTGTGAGCCACTGCGCCCAGCCTTTTTTTTCTTATTTATTTATTTATTTATTTATTTTTTTGAGACAAGGTCTCGCTCTGTTGCCTAGACTGGAGTGCAGTGGTGCGATCATGGCTCACCGCAGCCTTGACCTCCTGGGCTCAAGCAATCCTCCTGCCTCAGCCTCCTGAGTAGCTGGGACCACAGGCATATGCTCCCATGCCCAGCTAATTTTTGTATTTTTTGTAGAGAAAAGGTTTTGCCATATTGCCCAGACTGATCTTGAACTCCTGGGCTCAAGGGATCCGCCTGCCTCGGTCTCCCAAAGTGCTGGGAGCCACCGCACTGGCTTAAGTAGTATATTTTCATCAAAGCATTGTAAAAAATGCATAAAGACAAATAAATACATGGTATTTTCAACTTTTTGGAGGAATTGCCAAGTAAGGAGGGACCTGGCCTTTTATATACATGTTCAACTATATTTCTTTCAACTCTGCAGTTTTGTGAATCTATGTTAATAAAAATGGTTAAGCCAGGCATGCTGACACACACTGGTAGACCCCGCTACTGGGGAAGGAGGATGATTAGTTAGGCCCAGGGGTTTGAGGGCAGCTGGGCAACATAGGGAGACCCCATCTCTTGTGGTTAATGTAATAGATATATTGTAAAAGTGTCCAAGTCTTCTAAATACAAAGTTTATACCACCCATAAGTGTAGTTTGTTACTGTTTACAAGATGTCAAATATTTAAAAAGTGAAGCTGTCTCAGAAAATGAAAAGATAAATAAATAAAAAAATAAGGCCGAGTGTGGTGGCTCACATCTGTAATCTCAGCACTTTGGGAGGCCGAGGTGGGCAGATCACCTGAGGTCAAGAGTTCGAGACCAGCCTGGCCAACATGGTGAAACCCTGTCTCTACTAAAATACAAAAATTAGCTAAGAGTGGTGACACATACCTGTAATCCCAGCTACTCAGGAGGCTGAGGTAGGAGAATGGCTTGAACCCAGGAGGCGCAGGTTGCAGTGAGCCAAGATCATGCCACTGCACTCCAGCCTGGGCAACAGAGCAAGATTCTATCTCAAAAAAAAAAAGTAAAGCTACTCATTCCTCATTTTAGAAAGAGAAATGATTACATTTTACTTCATCTAAAACTTCAGGTATATTTTTTATAAATGTAGACATTCATAGTGTAAAAATTTTCTACTCTAATTTGCTCTGTGAGAACCCAGGTTTCTCTCTCTCTCTCTTCTGTTTTTCTCTTCCTTTCATTTTCCTTCTACTTCGGGTTAATCAGTGAAATCAATTTATGTTTCCAGATTTGACACTTAGTCATCAGTAGTGTGTGCTCTTTCTTTTAAATGAAGATCCTTTTCCTATCTAGTTCACAATAAAATTACCAGGATTAATTGAAAATATCCATAAAGTACTTTGTAGTCCTCCGAGATAGTAGCTATGTAAATATGGGTCATGATTTTTATTCTTTTTTTCTCAAGATAAACCAAAAGAGATTGTTTCATGGTGATTGGGGAGATTAAATCAATTAAAAAGAAGAAACCACCATAGTTAAACAAGTTTTTGCTGTTTTTTTTTTTTTTTTTGATTTTTGGTAAACTATAAAAAACACAAATATACTTTCTGTAGCAAACCACATTAATTTGAATAAAACAGTTTCCATTTTGTAAAGAAGCCATTTTTGACCAGGATTAACCCTGAATCCCACCTCAGGCATGTCAATAAACCACAGGCATGAAATCTTCCTCATAGTCCTTGGAGGGTGTGTTTGGCTGGACACATCATGCTCCATAGTTAAACCTTTAGAGAACTACCCAAAAATCCTTTCAAAAGGGAGCAAAAGGGAGGAGGTAGATGTGAAATTTTTCCCTTCCTTCCTCCCTCCCTCCTTCCTCCTCCTTCTTCTTCTCTCTCTCTCTCTCTCTCTCTTTCTTTCTTTTCTTGACTTGCTTTGTTTCCAGGCTGGAATGCAGCTGCCCAGCCATAACTCACTGAAGCCCGGAACTCCTGAGCTCAAGTGCTTCTCCCCACTCAGTCGCACACTACCATGCCTAGCTCATGAATTTTTGTTTTTTTTTTTTAAGACAAGGTCTCACTGTCACCCAGGCTGGAGTGCAGTGGTGCAATCTCAGCTCACTACAACCTCTGCCTCCTGGGTTCAAGTGATTCTCCCACCTCAGCCTCCTGAGTAGCTTGGAATACAGGCGCACGTCACCACGCCCAACTAATTTTTTGTATTTTTAGTAGAGACAGGGTTTCACCATGTTGGTCAAGCTGGTCTCGAACTCCTGGCTTCAAATAATCCACCCGCCTTGGCCTCCCAAAGTGCTGGGATTATAGGCATGAGTCACTGTGCCATGTCTGGCTCATGAAATTCTTTAGGAAGACTTCCAGTTGGCTGTAATATACAGGGGAAATAGTAGTTTGAAGAAAGACAAGGCTGTTTTCACCTGAGCTCCTGGTCTTTCTGGACTCAAACAGTATCTCGCAGCTTTGGGAACCTCACCTGAGGCCCTACCACCCTTGCTGTGGCTCCTAGGGCATCCTGGAATTTTCCTAACACAGAACTCTCCACATTATGTTTTTTTTTTTTTTTTTTTTGAGACGGAGTCTCGCTGTCGCCCAGGCTGGAGTGCAGTGGCACGATCTCGGCTCACTGCAGGCTCCGCCCCCCGGGGTTCACGCCATTCTCCTGCCTCAGCCTCCCGCGTAGCTGGGACTACAGGCGCCTGCCACCACGCCCGGCTAATTTTTTGTATTTTTAGTAGAGACGGGGTTTCACCGTGTTAGCCAGGATGGTCTCAATCTCCTGACCTCGTGATCCGCCCGCTTCAGCCTCCCAAAGTGCTGGGATTACAGGCGTGAGCCACCGCGCCCGGCCACTCTCCACATTATGTTGTAACTGCTAGTTGGCTTCTTTGTCTTTCCATTTAGCTAAAGCTCTCTATGAGCAACAACTATGTCTTACCTACCTAGCACGGTGCCTGGCACATGGTAGGCACTCAATACATGTGTGTTTAAGTTACAAAAACAAAAAACAAAAAAACTTGTATGATGGAAAGACATGGAAAATACCATGACATAGCATTAGGGTGCCTTAGCATACATAGATTAACTCTCAATAAAATTACAAACCACCAGAAATCAATTAATATTTACCATTTAACACTTAAATAGTTAAACATTATTCATTGCTGGAACTTTTATTTTTAAAAAATATGTGGTACTAATTTTTGTATTTTATAAATGAAATAGTTCTTGGATTATAGTAGGCGCTCAATAACAATTAGTAACTACTACTACTAACAGTAATGGTGTGTGTTCTTTTTGTGGATAAAATATGTGTGCTGAAATTTTAAAAAGATATCAATAAGAAAGTTGTCTTCTGATTAAGAAAGTCCTGCTAGGAAGAGCAGCAACTTGATGAATTCAGTGATTGTTCTTTAATTTTCATCTCTAGAAAATGCCAATTTCTCAGTTATGCTTCCATTATCTAGTTCTAGGTAACTGCCTGAAGTCAAATTATTCACAAGATCTTACACTATATATTCTTAAAACAAAAACAAAAACGAACAACAAACAGAAAAAGATTTAGTAGATGGACATACCACCTAGGTGTACAATCCCCCTAGGAGCCAAGATAGCTAGGAAAGGAATTGGTAACCTATGACAATGTGACAATTATATAAAGCTCTATTATGATTATTTGTTTCCTTCACTAGACTAAGTTTCTTAAGGATTTGGACAAACTTGTTTATCATTGCATATTTAGTATTGAATAGTTGCTAGCCCATCGTAAGCTCTTAATAATTGTTGAATGAGAGAGTAGCTTGGTGTGTATATGCTCTGAGTAAAATAAGCCAGATTTAATGAAGGTTCTTCTGGCTCCCTAAATAATACAAGGTCCTACTGAGTGGGAACATGTATGTCCTTTGGTTTCTCTCTCTCTCTGTCTTTCTCTCGCTATAATCCTGGCAGATTTGTGCTCTTGGCTCTTGTTTCTCTAGATTCCAAGCAAATTGCAGATGTGCTGTTCATGTATCTTTACTTCAGAGAACAAGTTTACCATAAAGTGATTATTCTCAGGTTCACTAGTCCTAAGAACTTAGTTTTTAGTGATTCCCAGGTAACTTCAGTAGCATCCCTACAAACTAAAGTTTGTGGAGGAGTGCTTTAACAGGTGAGGTCTCTTATTTTATCTTGGTAATATTCATTGATTCAAGTACTCTCTGGGCACTGGAGATATAGGGGACCAAAATGGTTTCTGCCTTAAAGGAATTTGTATCCTAATTGCCAGAGAGTAAATGCGTGAGCAAACAGATCCTGTTGCCAGCTTGCTTGTCATTCAAGACAGCTGACTACAGTGTAGTTTAGGAAAATGGCTAGGGTTAGCAAATTACCAACAATTTTTAAAAAGTCAAATTTAAGGCTGGTATGGTGGCTCACACCTGTAATCCCAGCAATTTGCGAGGCTGAGGCAGGAGGATCACTTGAGACTAGGAGTTTGAGACCAGCCTGGACAATATGGTGAAACCCCATCACTACAAAAAAATACAACTAGCTAGACGTAGCTGTGTGCACCCGTAGTCCCAGCCACTAGGGAGGCTGATGTGGGAGGATTGATTGAGGCTGCGAGTTTGAGCCCCACTGTACTCCAGCCTGGGCAACAGAGAGAGACCTTGTCTCGAAAAAAAAAAAAAAACCCAAAACACGCAACCTCTGCTTTCTGGGTTCAAGCGAGCACTTTTGGCTAATTTTTGTATTTTTTTTTTTCTTTTTGTAGAGACAGGGTTTCACCATGTTGGCCAGGCTGGTCTCCAACCTCCTGACCTCAAGTGACCCGCCTGCCTCAGCCTCCCAAAGTGCTGGGATTATAGGTGTGAACCACCACACCCAGCTAAAAAATATGTATATAATACCTCTATATACAGATATTAAATATCAAATATATAAAATATATTAAATATATACACATTAAATTTATATAAATATAAATGTATATTTAAATAATAAGATGGGGTCTTGCTATGTTGCCCAGGCTGGTCTTGAACTCCTGGGCTCAAGCAATCCTCCCTCCTTGGCTTCCCAAATTACTGGGATTACAGGTGTGAGCCACCATGCCAGGCCTGTTCATGGAAATTTAATAATGCTTATGGTATATTTAGCATCCAATGCTTCCTGATTCTCCCATATGCTTTAAACATGCCCAATAAAGATTAATTAGGATGAGACAATTTAGGACTATGTTTTCTATTAAGAAGCTTTTCTGTATACTTAAGATATGATTTATTGTCATAGTTTTAGAGATCATATTTACTGAGGAAAAGTACTCAAATGTACTTTGTCAAAGTGACAAGGATATGACAGATTTTTGAAAAATTATTTTTGTCCTATATTTCACATTTCCCCAAGAATACAGAATTTAAGGACAAAAGGTATGCTTGCTTTGCCTGTTTTTACAGTAAAAAACTGTGTCGATTGTGTTGACTGTGTGTCAGGTAGTACTAAGTGCTTTGTGTTCAATTTTTCTTCTATTTTAATGACAGCATTAGGAGGAGGTCCCATTACTATCTTGTTTATACATGTGGAAGATAAAGCTTAGAAGTTAGGGTTTGTGGCCAGGTGTGGTAGCTCATGCCTGTAATCCTAGCACTTTGGGAGGATCGCTTGAGGCCAGGAGTTTGAGACCAGCCTGGATAACATAGTGAGACCCTGCCTCTACAAAAAAAAAAAAAAAAAAAAAAATTAGCTGAGTGTAGTGGTGTACACCTGTAGTTCTAGCTACTCAGGAGGCTAAAGTGGGAGGATGACTTGAGCCCAGAAGTTAGAGGTTGCAGTAAGCCGTGATTACATCAGCTTGGGCAACAGGGCGAGCGAGACCTTGTCTCAAGAAAAAAAAAAAAAAAAAGAAGTTAGAGTTTGTTCAAGATCACATAATTAGGAAAAGACAGCATGAGCGTAGGCCTTCTAATTGCTGAAGCCTGTGCCCTAACCACAATGCTGCACTGCTCTACCAAGCTCAAACTGGACCTCTCTGCATGTCACATCCTTATTCAGACAGGCTGACTTATCCTCAGGTAAACACAACCATTCCTTACCTTTCAGAAGTCCGAATTTCTATGCCTTTCTAACCAGTATGTCTGTTATGATTTTCCAGGTGTTCCATAAAAATCTGTATTGTGGACACTTTAAGCTTTTAAAAATGTTCTATTTTCAATCTACACATATTTAAAAGTGGTGTTCTTGTCAGCAAAGCAAATGACACATTTGTAAAAAAATTCCTTGGAGGACATGGATGTATGGAGTAATTCAGGGAGATGTTGTGGTTTGAACAGCTTATGTAAATATTTTTTTCTTGCTAACAATATAAAACATGTTGGTGTTTAGTTCTGCGTGGTGGTCCTCTCACTGGAAGCTACAGGTTACGGCAGTTTCACCTTCACTGGGGGTCTGCTGATGACCACGGCTCCGAGCACATAGTAGATGGAGTGAGCTATGCTGCAGAGGTAAGCCATCAGACATATCTTTGTGATTCAGTTTTCCTACATGGTGGGATTTAAGGGTTACAGAGACAACTTTACTGATTCCAAATAGATCCTAAACCAATTAGATATCTTAGTGTCTGAAATTGCTTTATTCATTCAATATGAGAGTTTATGAATATGACAGCTTCAAATGTTGCCCTTCTAAGCCTTAAACCAACCCTGAGAGCTTAGGGTTATATGTTCCCATTTAAGAAATGAGTAAACTGGTTGCTGGAGAGATTAAGTAATTTATCCAAGCCTAGGAAGCATTGAGACAGGTTTAAATCTAGATCTGTCTGATATCAAATTACAAATTGTTTCTATCTACTGAAAGGCCAGTGAGAAGAGAGAGAAAGAAACATTTGTCTTATGTCTAAGTGTGGTCATATTTCATCCAGATACAAATATCCACTAATATGTAAAGACCACATTAAATAGGTAATATTTAAATAGGTAAATGGCAAAGTTTCACTGAGGAAAAAAAATAAAAGACAAACTTTTCTAAACTCGACTTTATATTTACAGGTATAAAATAAAAATCTCTGTTATTCAGCTTATTGGTAAATCATAACACAATAAAGCATTCATTGAGTTGTTTCTACTTCTTTTTCCTTATAATTATATTCACTAATAATACTCTGTGCAGGATCTGGATTAAAAAAATGCTCTACTTTTTTTAATCCTCTGGTTAAAGAACAAAGCATAATAAGCTTCAAGTTAAATATGATTAAATATTACTAACACCCAACTTACCATGAGATGAAAGTGAATTATATGACTCAATCAATACTGTTCACGTGAAAATAATTTGGTTTCTAAGTCGCCTAGACAAGACAGAGCTAAGTTATCAGGCAAGTGCAATTTTTCTTCATGTTCTCATGGTTACTGAGCTGTAGAGTTTAGATGCCCCGTATAGCCCTGCTGTTCAGAGAAATCCGACAATCAGAACTTTTTCCAGTTTCACTCTTCCATTGACATGTACCTCTGCCCTTTAAGGTTATCATCCAAAACGTTTGCTTTGCCACTAAATCACTTGTGTTTGAGGTCAAGTAGCTTTAGGATATGGAACCTGCTCTGTCCTCAGGGTAGAGAAATAAAATGTACATACAAAGTTTGTTATGATGGTGGACAAACTATGTCAAGAAGGTGGAAAGTGGGACTGCTGAATTTGTATGGTGTCTCAATTTGCATCATTTACCAAATAGTTTTCTTTTCTTTTTTTTTTTTTTTTTGAGACAGAGTCTTGCTCTGTCGCCCAGGCTGGAGTGCAGTGGCGCAATCTCGGCTCACTGAAAG
>NW_026652284.1:65724299-65757309 GCF_009828535.3 Hylobates moloch
TTTTTTTTAGTAGAGACGGGGTTTCACCGTGGTCTCGATCTCCTGACCTCGTGATCTGCCCGCCTCGGCCTCCCAAAGTGCTGGGATTACAAGCGTGAGCCACCGCGCCCAGCCGGTTGCCAAATAGTTTTCATGTTTGCTTTCTGAAGTTTTATGTTCTGAATATAACATGTTCTAAATGTCCAAAGCGCCCTCAGGACTAATTACTGGTTGCTTTGGATCACTGGTCTCTCATTTTCCTTAGCAACTCAGGAAAATTGGTCAAAATGCTGTGTGTGGTTACACCTTGTACTTTAATAAACTTGAAAGTACTACATACTCAGAGAGGCTTAGGTTTTCTGTCAGCTGGCAAGTAATTTCCTGGAAAGGGTCCTCCTGACATATATCAGAGGCTCAGAGTCCTTACCTGCAGATCAAGGGCCATTTTTGTAGATAAAGACTTTTTTTTGTTGTTGTTCTGCAATAAATCATTATCTTTTATTTATTTATTTATTTTAAAGCAAACCAGTGAAGGAAAGGACCAAAACCTTTGGTTCACGTATGTATTTATGAATGGAAAAAATTTGTAATGCAAATTTCACTTATTAAAAAACTTTGGTACAACTTACAACATTACAGATAATTATTTTCTCTTCTTTTGTTTCACATGGAGAGCTTGGAGACTCAGTTCATGTTAAGACACCTAAGTATGAGTCCTCCAGGTAAATATTACACAAATCGGAAGCATCTTGGAATTTTTAAGTATATTTTAAGACATACATTTTTATGCATGCTTTAAACAAAGAGTATTTTTTTTTTTTTTTGAGACAGAGTTTTGCTCTTGTTGCCCAGGCTAGAGTGCGATGGTACAATCTCGGCTCACTGCAACCTCCGCCTCCCAGGTTCAAGTGCTTCTCCTGCCTCAGCCTCCCGAGTAGCTGGGATTACAGGCATGCGCCACCATGCCTGGCTAATTTTGTATTTTTAGTAGAGACAGGGTTTCTCCATGTTGGTCAGGCTGGTCTCGAACTCCCGACCTCAGGTGATCTGTCTGCCTCGGACTCCCAAAATGCTAGGATTACAGGCGTCAGCCACCACACCCGGCCAGTATATATATATATATATATATATATATTTTTTTTTTTTAATGAGAGAATCTAACAAAGAAACTATGACTAGCACCAGCATTTAAAGATAAAGCTTTGTGGATAAAGCTTGGAATAGGTTTTCTTTTTTCTTTCTTTTTCTTTGAGATAGGCTCTCCATCTGTTGCCCAGGCTATAGTGCCATGGTACAAACATGGCTCACTGTAGCTTTGACCTCCTGGGTTCAAGGGATCCTCCCACCTTAGCCTCCAGAGCAACTGGGACCACAGGTGGGCACCACCACATCTGGCTAATTATTTTTTAATTTTTGTAGAGACAGAGTCTGGCCATCTTGCCTAGACTGGCCTGAAACTCCTGGGCTCAAGCAGTCCTCCCTCCTTGGCCTCCCAAAGTGCTGGGATTACAGGCATGAGCCACTGCACCCACCCTTGGAATTGTATACCATTCTTTAATGTGCATTCAAGGCTATTTCTTATTTCATTGGCTTATATATTCATTCATTCTTTCACTCAGTAAGAATTCATTGAGAATCAACCATGCTCCTAATCTTTACACAGCTTACTGATGCTTACCCTGAAAGGATTGCAGCTTCGCACATATTTGAGGTCAGAAAATGCTGCCCTATGGGATGGGCATCCGTTTTAAGTTAAACCTGGTTTAACTTAAAACCTGGTTTGGATGAAGGGGAGGGAACCAGGTCAAGTGGGGAGACAGCAGTGGTTTTACATAAAATCATGTGTGAGGATATGGTTTGGGAAGGAGGCTCACACATTTGAAAAACAGTATGGCCTTCAACAGTGTAGTTAGAGCATGGAGAATGAAGGGGAGAGTTGTCAGAGGCAAAGTTGGAGAGGCTGGGAAGGGCCCGATCTTACTGAGGTTAGTCCTGGTAAGGTTTATGAAGCTGATTCTAAGCGCAATGGGAAGCCGCTGAAAGGCTTTGAATTGGGAAGTGGTGATATTTTCATTTCAACAATAATTCAACTACTGTTTGAGAATAGATTGGATGGAAGCAGGAGTGGCTAAGGGGAGCTTTGGAGGAAACTTTTGGGGAAAGTTCCAGGCAATAAAAGAGAGTGCAGGTGGAGGCTGGCTGGCTGGTAGTGGCAGCTTTAGTGGCATTTGTCGATTGGTGGGTTTGAGAGTGAGGGAAGGCAGGATCCATGTTTCTGGGTTGAGATAGGAAATGCAGATAGAGAAAGTCTGGGTCAAACCTCAGGGATGGTGGGGTGGGAGAGGTAGACAATAAACAAATAAATAAATGGTGCATGGTAAGTTCTTTGATGGGAACAATACCATGTGATCTGGTAGGGTGGCTGAGGGCTTAGGAAAAGCTTCTTTGAGGTGATACATGAATTGAGACTGAATGATAAGAAGAAAGCACTATGAGAAAAATCTAGAGAGACCTTTCCAGGAAGTGGGAACAGCAAGCACAAGTGCTCTAAGGCAGGAATGAGGCTGGCATGTTCAAAAGGAGAAAGTCATTGGCCTGTTAGGATTGGAATTAATGAGAAAGGAAAAGTTAGGCAGGGACCATGCCACATCGGGTGCTGTTGGGCATTGTAAGCAGTCTGAAGTTTATCTGTAACGCAGTGGGAAGAAGACAATGGAAGGTTTTGATCAGGGGAATGACATGTTCTGCTTTATATTTTACAAAATATAACTAGCTGCTGGGTGTAGAGGAGGCTGTTGTCAGGCAAATGTTGAAGTAGGGAGAAAAACTAGAAGGTTATGGAAGGCATTCAAGTGAGCAGAGACAGTAATTTGGACTCCGGGGGTGGTGGAGACGAAGAGAGCTGGACAAATCTATGATGTTTGGGAGATAAAGTCAATAGGGTTTGCTTATGAAAAGGATGTCATGATTGAAGGAAGGAAAAAGAGGAGTTTAGAAACACTCTTAAGGTTTCGGTGTAAGCATATCGGAGGCTGGTGGGTACCATTTACTGAAATGTGCAAGTCTGGGAAGGAGCAGGTTGCAGAGAGGAATTCACTCTCTGTTTTAGACAGGTTAAGTTAGAGATGCCTGTTAGGCATTCTAGGCTCATGTTCAAGTAGGCTATTGGATAAAAACTTCCAGTTTAAGAAGAAGTCAAGGCTGGAGGTGGGGGCATTTGGGAGTCTTTGCATTTGGTTTCACGTTCAAAAGAACCCCTTTGTGCTCAGCTCTGTGATTCCAAGGAGTTGATTAGTTTTTCCAGCCACTTTTGTATGAAGTTCATGACCATCATCAAGTTATGTTCCCTTGTGAGTAAAAAGGAGAAGTGAAAGAAAGCAAAAAGACATTTAAAGTTGCAACATATATAACCTTAATTTTAGGCCTAATATGATGGTTTATAATATTACAGAGAGATTAAAGTGATCTAAATCAAGAAACGTTTTATCCCAAAAGTTAGGCATCTACAAACTAGGCTAATTGTCCATTCTGTGTTGGAACTTTATCTAATGAAAGTTTAGGCAGAATATATAGCAAGCATTTTAAATATGTAGCTAATAATGAAACTGATTTCAACATTCATCATGGATTTTTGGCATAGTATTTGGCAGTATATTTTGCATACCACTAATATGCAATTTGAAACTGCTAAATTTTAATATTATTGTTTAGAAATTAGTTGCCAGTAGAGAAGAATCTAATTTTCATTTTTGTAGTGGTTACAATTTCTTGTCATTCAGTTCAAATCACTGCTCTTGTCATTGTTAGGAAATGTGAGTTTGCTATTTTTTTAATGTTTTAATTAAAATACAAATGCTAATAGAAGTGGTATCAGTTCCTCTGTGAAGGTATTGCTACCAGTTAAGTAAGGTGTGTAGGAGAGAAAGAAAAATATTTTCTTGGCCTAGTTTCCCATCATAGTTTAAATAGTTGTACTTTTAACTAGCAGAAGGATGGTTATATATAGGATACATATACGTCCATTCATCTCTCTTTAGTTACACATTCATTTTTTAATCAGTTCTGGTTGTGATCCTAATGAAGTCTTTCTATATCTTTCTCTCTTTGGTCTCATCTCTTACTGAGAGAACTGGTGCACTGGCACGGAGCCACTTAAAACAATTTTAACATCCTTATCAGCCCTTCCCTGACAGTGAATGTCATCTGTCTCATGTGAGCCAAATGAATTCTGTTTCATCACCCGGTGTTTTCAGGTTTCTTTCCTCCCCCAACTATCTCACACCAACTTGGAACATGGCACTACAGGAATCTACTTTTATATTACTTGCCTGATATTGCACAGTCTTCCTTGATTGTTTGTGGATGGTGCACTGTTTTATAGTTGACTGTTTATGGTAATTGTTATCTATCCAGAAATTATCTCCTATAAATTGCCTGTAAGACATAGAGTTATATTTAAAGGATGGGATAAACATGTATTTGAATATGCTAAATCCTCTCTGTAACAGTCAGCTAGAAAGATGATTTGGGCATGAAGGCTCACATTAGTATTTCCTCCCTGATAAACAAAAGGGATTCATTAGAAGGAGATCTTGTCTGAAGTCATTCCCTCATATCGGGTCCTTGGACACCATGGCTTGATCACCATTTATGATTGTAGCTAAATCTTTTGGGCATGTCGCATTGCCCTTTGGCTTCTGTCTCAGTTTGTCCTTTTGGGGAAGACTCCCCAAAAGTGGTTTTCTCCTTTATCGTTATTCTGAAATCTTTCACACTTGTGGGTGTGTTCGAGATACTGTATTGCTTGCAATGGTAAAACATTTAGGATACCTTTTGGTGTTGCATAAGGCCACTTGCATATGAGTAGAGTTGTGAGGGGTGGGTGAAGTCTGTTTTCCAGAGTTCCAGGCCCCCCACTTCCTTCCCTTCTCCTCTGTTTTATCCCCCTCCTTAGTAGCACCAGCTACCCTCCCATTTTCTACCTCTTTTTCCCCCATTGAAACTTGCTCTCAGCAAAGTATCTAAACATATTCATAGAATGTGGTAAATGTATCAAAATGATAAGCATTTTTATGTGTGAGATGACAAATATGTTAGTTTGATTTAATCATTCCACATTTACACATATATTAAAACATTACATTGTGCCCCATAAATGTATGCAGTTATGATTTGCCAATTAAAAATGCTCTTAATAAAAAAGTCTGAATGCTACTTAACATGATAAGGAGACTTTGTGTTTTCAAGCCATAAATAGTCTTGAAATGACAGGTAGTAAACATTTAACTGGGCAGTTTTAGAAACAGCCTCACTGTCCTCGGTAGCGGGATTGTCCTGGAAAACCTATTGGGTAGGAGGTTGACTTCTCCACCCACCTGTGAGCTCAGGCCTCTTCCATGGACTTTATTGCCAGCCAGGATCTGATCTGAGGCTGCTCCATTGCAGTCTCATCTGTGGAAGACATGGAGGAGCCTCCAGTTACTTGGGAGCAATGGCTGGAGTTTGTTAGGGCTGGAGGGGCTGTGAAGGATATTCAAGGCTTTTTAAAAAATTTATTTATTTTCTGAGACGAAGTCTCGCTCTGTCGCTCAGGCTGGAGTGCAGTGGCACAATCTCAGCTCACTGCAACCTCCACCTCCTGGGTTCAGGTGATTCTTCTGCCTCAGCCTCCCAAGTAGCTGGGACTATAGTCATGTACTACCATGTACAGCTAGGATGCTCAAGGCATTCTACATAGTCTTTAATATAGTGCACCACAGGCTAGTTAAGTGACTGTGATCCTTCACTGCATGAACTTTCACTTTTGGACAAAACTAAATAAGAGGATTCTGTCCAAGATTCCTGTGATAAATACAGTATACGTAAGTGTACAGCACCGGAAAATTTGTAAATGTTTTATTTGCATTTATGTTTTTCAGGATGTCTAACAAAACATTCCTACTATGTTGTATATCTCCCTTTCAGCTCCATGTTGTTCATTGGAATTCAGACAAATACCCCAGCTTTGTTGAGGCAGCTCATGAACCAGATGGGCTGGCTGTCTTGGGAGTGTTTTTACAAGTAAGAATCTACTGTTTTCATTTTAAATGATCAGCCTTGTTGAAGAAAGAGCTTCAGTCACGAAGTAGACATTCAACCATCTTGTTTAATAGTAAATTCATTTTAGGTGTAGCATTTTCCTTTTGAAATGAGTATTTAAAAATTATATATTCATTTAGGAGCATTGTCTTATAAATCTTCTTATTGTCCATTGATCATTTTTATGTTAATAAAAATAGCAGCATCAACATCAAGAATAGCAGCAGAAATAACAACTGAGATACTGGAAGAAAACATTTATTCTGGGCTCTTCCTAATTGTATACTATTTAGGACAGAATAAAGTTCAAGCTCCTGATTCTTGAAACACTCATCTCACCACAATGACATATTGTCCCAATGTGCTCGCTGGTTTTTAAAAAAACTTTTTTGTATTTCCTTTAATATTCACATGTGGTTAGACAATTATTGTCATCATACCTGGGAACAGGTTGGGCTTCTCACCTCCCTCTGCCTCCACATTCTTGTAGGTGTGCCCCTTTGTCACACCCCATACTCTCCATGTGTTGTAACTCATGAACAGAGAATGCTTCATGGATGGCAACAATTCCTTGCCTTTGGACACCAAGTAGGGGTGGTTGCAGCAGGATCCGGGTGCTTTAAAACCTTCAGGTAGATTCAGAACACCTGTAATAATGAAAAGAGGATCATTTATATATCTATAATTTATGATGAGTTTGCTTATGATGATATATTCCCTTGATTTGGGATCTCAAATCATTTTAGGCTGCAAGTGTGAGATGTTTGCATCTAGTATTTTGATGCCACCATTGTCCATTTGAATTGAGGGGCTGACTGTTACATCTAGCTTAGTAGTGCAGGATATTTGTTAGACTGTCTTATGCAAAGCTTCTCCAAGTTAACCTACATCTTAAACACTGATAAAACTTAACAAATATTAAGCTGTTACTATTAGTTTTGGGACTAAGCTGAAAGTTCAGTACAGGAACCCTGTAATATTATCTTGTTGTTCAGATCCTTCTGGCATGATAAGGCCGGCAGGTAAAAGAGAAGCTTTGTTATAGAACAATCACTGTATGTTCTGTGCCGGCTAAGGTTTTTTTTTTAAAATAATTTTAAAATAGTGGCTGAAATTGAGTGATTCAGACTTGATCTGCTACAGTAACCATTTCTTTTGAAATTTCATGTTTTTAGATTGGTGAACCTAATTCCCAACTGCAAAAGATTACTGACATTTTGGATTCCATTAAAGAAAAGGTAAAATGAATTACTATTTGGCAATAATTAACATATTTCATGTTCTCTCCCACAGTCTCTTATCTCCCTTTAAAGACTTAGACATATGCTGCCTGCTTTGAAGTTTGCAACATGCTTGATGAAAAAAAGCAGAAGTAACCTATTACCACTTATCTTTTGAATGTAAAGGTCTTAAATTACCTAAAATAAACATGAATAAATATACTTATGCATAATTAGTCTCTGGTATATTACAGAGTAAGCCTTTAATTGTAACACATTTAAGGGACCACTTATATTAAAACAAACCTTATGCTTCTTAAATAAATCTGTATGTTACTTTATCTAAAATTTTTAAGATGAGGATAGATGCTTTTTTAAAGATACTAAAGGAAGATATTAGATAATTCTAGATGCAGATATTCTATATTGTTTATGGAATTATAATGGATGTGCATGGATGTATGTTTTTTGAGGTCTATGTAAAGCTATCCCATTGTAATTTGTGGGAATTCTGTATGTTCCCCCAGGGTAAACAAACTCGATTCACAAATTTTGACCCATCATCTCTGCTTCCACCATCCTGGGACTACTGGACTTATCCTGGTTCTCTTACAGTTCCACCTCTTCTTGAGAGTGTCACATGGATTCTTTTAAAGCAACCTATAAACATCAGCTCTCAACAGGTACATAATCTCTTCCAGGTTGATACTGATTCCCTCAGAGGAAACTGGGCTTTTTTTTTTTTTTTTTTTCAACCCTGACCTTAATTTCTGCTGTGTTTTGAAGTCTGTGTTTTCTCTTTATTCATCAGATGGGTAGTTGGGCTAGATGAGATCTATGTCCCTTTCGTATTTGACCTATGATTAGATGATTTATTTGCCACTTCTTAGAAATGTACATAGCGACACTGATGAAAGTGAAGCATCATTTTGAGCACTATAATCATTTGCTTTTGTTTTGTTGCTGTTTGTTTGATACGGGGATATAAACAGGCTGACATACGAACAAAAAATGGGGATATAAACAAGCTGAGATACAAACAAAAAAATCAGAGAGGCTACTTATAGAAGGTGACATTTTTCTTTCTGACCTTAGTCTCCACACCTGCTTTTACAAATTTCCAAGTGAAACTTGAGGTCAGTTATCGGTGCGGTGCCCTAAGAAATGTGTGCTTGCTAAGTGTATGAAGTTGTTGTTTTGTACACTTAAAAGCTAGTTAAGTGGGTAGGCTGGGCACAGTGGATCCTGCTTGTAATCTCAGCACTTTGGGAGGCTGAGACGGGTGGATCTCTTGAGCCCTGGAGTTCGAGACCAGCATGGGCTACACAGTAAAACCCTGTCTCTACAAAAAATACAAAAATTAGCCAGCTGTGGTGGTGCATGCCTGTAGTCCCAGCTACTCGAGGGGTTGAGGTGGGAGGATTGCTTGAACCTAAGAGGCGGATGCTGCAGTGAGTCAGGATCATGCCGCTGCATTCCAGAGCAAGACTTTGTCTTAAAAAATGTTTTTTTGTTAACAGGGTAGATCTCATTTAAGTGTTCTTACTGTAATTATAAGAAGAGGAAAGAGAGAGAAAGGGGAGGGGAGTGAGAGGGAGAGGAGGAATTATTGATCTTTTGGCATTTGTTGACAAAAACTTATGTTGCGCTGTCTGAGGGGCTTAATGCTTAAGCATTTGCAGAAAGGCTGTGGGGAGGCTCTTTTTGTACAGACATCTACTCACTCATTCTTCTGTTAAATGCTAATGGAGCTTCCCCTGTAGGCCAAGAGTCGGCCAGACTCAGGATATCCAGTTTGTCACCCAGGCTGGTGTGGAGTGGGTGCAACCATACCTCACCCCAACCTTGAACTCCTGGGCTCAAGCCATTAATCTTCCTGCTTCAGCTTCCCGCCTCAGCTTCCCATGTAGCTGGAACTACAGGTGCATGCCACCATGCCTGGCTTATTTTTTGGAAAAATTTTGCATAGACAGGGTCTTGCATTATTGCCCTAGCTGGTCTTGAAGTGATCCACTTCTGCCCTCAAATGATCCTCCTACTCTGGCCTCCCAAACTGCTAGGATTACAGGCATGAGCCACTGCGCCTAGCCAGGATACCCAGTCTTTAATGTTCAGAAACTGTGCTTGGAGCACTGAACTATGGGGCTGGCCAATCTGACGGGTGGATGCTGTGTGTTCTTGGATGCTGTACTTCATTGGTTTTGTTTTTGTTGTTCTTTTTGAATTAGATGCAATATCTTAGCATGAACATGGTCTAGTAATTTTTGCAGCTAATAAAGTACACATGTACTGGGCTTGCCCGCCTGCCTACCTGTTTATTTTTCCTCCTAATGATACCAGCTCTGGCCCACCTTTACTGAGATCATTTCCGGCAGCATTTCCCCTTGGGGCATTGAACACATCCTTCTTTCTGTTGGGTGTTTCTCCTTGTTGACCTTGTCTTTAGGATTAAAGGCAAATAATAACCTAGTATATACTTTTTAAAACATTTTACAAAGGTCTATGTAGAAATCCAGAGCTTGACTGACATGAAAACTCCTGTGAATTTTTTCTATCATTGTATCATGAGAAAAATGACCTGTTACTGATTCAGAGTCCTTAATAAGGGAATTCATTTTTCTCCCTCTCACATGCTAAATGGTTTACTTTTATATTTCTTTATTAAATTTGAAATGAATAGTATTAAGAATGAATAAATTATAACATTAATGTAGTTAATAAGGGAATCATGTTTTCCCTCATATTTCAAGGACACCGTTATTTCTTAAAGCCACTTGGAAAATAACTTTTTGTTTAGTTTTTTTTGTTTTCAATCCACCAGTGATTTGGAAGAGAATATATCAAAATATATAGTTTAGTTCCTTAAAAATAATAAAGTTAACCTTATTAAAAATATCTACCTGCAAGTTTAGGAATTATGACTGCCTAGCTGTGAATTCACTACTTTGTCTTATTTGAGGCTCAGTGGATTACTATTATTAATGTGGTTTTTATGCAGAGCAGTATATAAAATAATAGCTGTGTTTTAGAGCTCTGAAGTGATTGTTAATTCACTTTGGAGCATTCACTTAAATCTCCTATAGTAGGAACACTTTCACATATTTTAGTTTTTAACCAAATTGAGAAAGTTATTTGAGTAACAATTCAATTTATTAAAATCTGATATTGTGGTGGTTTTAAAAGTTAAAGAATAAAGCAAAAGAAAAAAAATTCAGTCCCAGTCTAACCAGGAAAAAATATCAGGCAAAACCCAGTCAGGGGACATTCTATAAAACAGTCAGTATTCTCAACGTCATTAAAACTGCCAAGGTCATCAAAAACAAGGTAAATCTGAGACACTGTCACAATCAAGAAATGCCTAAGGAGATATGAATACTAAGTGTAGTTTTCCGGATTTTTTCCTAGGGTTTTCTCCACAATTTCTTGCCAAGTCACAGTTTGACCTAAGGGGCAAATCAGATGTTTTTCATTTTCTTTTTCTTTATTTAAGTCCATTTTTCTCTCTCAGAGTCACTCATTGAGGACTAAATTCTTAACTGCCATGCCAGTGAGTAGATAAATGTACTATTTTCTGATCCTTTTGAAGACAAATCTGTCATTTTCTCTGGAGGGCCAACTTCTCTTGCCAAGTCTCTTTGGGTTATCCTAAATCATCAAAATTGGGTTACTTAGCTGAAATTCAATGTGCAAAATACTTGGCTTTGTTTCTTCTCTCCTTTTAAAGAAAAACAACTCTTTTTTGCTTATTATGATATTATTTGCATGCAGTGAAACTCATGAATTTTAAGTGTGTGGTTGCTGATTTTGGTAACTGTGTATAGACATGCTACAACTACTACAATCAAGATACCATTCTCAACCACCACGGTGGCTCACACCTCTAATCCTAGCATTTTGGGAGGCCAAGGCGGGTGGATCACCTAAGGTCTGGAGTTCGAGACCAGCCCGGTCAACATGGTAAAACCCCATCTCTACTAAAAATACAAAAATTAGCCACACGTGGTGGTGCGTGCCTGTAATCCCAGCTACTCAGGAGGCTGAGGCAGGAGAATCGCTTGAACCCGGGAGGCAAGGTTGAAGTGAGCCCAGATTGCGCTGCTGTACTCTAGGCTGGGTAACAGAGCAAGACTCCATCTCAAAATAAATAAATAAAAGGTAGAGATCTCAGCCAAAAATTTTCTGGTGCTCTTTTGCAGTCCTTCACCTTCTTCACCATAGTCCTAGGCAACAACTGATGTGCTGTCACTAGAATTTAAATGAGTCATACAGTAGATTTTTGTGTTTGAGTTCTTTTACTGATATAATCTTTTTAAGATTCACCCATTTTATTTTATTTTTTTTCCTGAGACAGAGTCTGGCTCTGTTGCCCAGGCTGGAGTGGAGTGGCGAGATCTTGGCTTATTGCAACCTCTGCCTCCCAGGTTCAAGTGATTCTGCTGCCTCAGCCTCCTGAGTAGCTGGAACTACAGGCATGCATCACCACGCCCAGCCAATTTTTGTATTTTTAGTAGAGATGGGGTTTCACGATGTTGGCTGGGCTGGTCTTGAACTCCTGGCCTCAAGTGATCTACCCATCTCGGCCTCCCAAAGTCTTGGATTACAGGTGGGACCCATGGTTCCTGACCCATTTCATTAATTTTTATTACTGTGTAATATTACATGGTATGGATATATTATATTTTTAAAAAATATATTTCACAGTTGATGGACACTTGGCTTGCTTTTAATTTTTGGCCATTATGAATAATAGCAATCCATATATGGATATTAGGAGTAATTTGCTCACTTTTGTGTGGACACATTTTTATATGTCTTGTGTCAATATCTAGGACTGGAATTACTAGGTCATGTTTGTTTAATTTTGTAAAGTAGTATTACATTGTTTTCTTTTCTTTTTTTTTTTTCTGAAGGAGTCTCGCTTTGTTGCCCAGGCTGGAGTGCAGTGGTGTGATCTTGGTTCACTGTAACCACCACCTCCCAGGTTCAAGAGATTCTCCTGCCTCAGCCTCCTGAGTAGCTTGGATTACAGGCACTCGCCACCACACCCAGCTAATTTTTGTATTTTTAGTGGAGACAGGGTTTCATCACGTTAGCCAGGCTGGTCTCGAACTCCTGACTTCAAGTGATTTGCCCGCCTTGGCCTCCCAAAATGCTGGGATTATAGGCATGAGCCACTGTGCCCAGCTGAGTAAAGTAGTACTGTATTGTTTTCTAAAGTGGCCGTGTCATATTAAATTCCCAGCAGCAACATATGAGATTTCTAGTTGCTTCATACCCCTGCAAGCATTTGGCATTGTCAGTTTTTCTAACTTTAGGTATTCTAGTGGGTATGTGTGATTTTAATTTGCATTTATCTAGTGACCAATGATTTTGAACATTTTTATATGCTTATTGGCTATGTATGTATCTCCTTTTGTTAAGTATCTGTTCAAATCATCTGTCCATTTTTACATTGGGTTGTTTGCAAGAGTTCTTTATATAGTCTGGATAACAGCTCTTTCTCAGGTTGGGCGCAGTGGCTCACTCCTGTAATCCCACTGAAAGATTCTCCCAGGGGCCTGAAAGCTTAAGGGAATGAATAACCTTTCCCTCCTCAGGCCCAGTCCCAAGGCGCAAGGCCACTTGCTCCAGCAGCGTGCGTCAGCAAGATAGCAGAAGCAGGAAGAGAGCTGGCCAGAAGACACATACCCCCTGAAGACCAAGAGGGAGGCAGTCCAGGTACTATGTAGCAGTCAGATCAGACTGGGACACTTCCTGTTTACAGAGGACTGTAAAACCCCTGCCCCGTCCTCACTTTGGGCTGACGCCATAGGCCTCAGCCTGTCTGCCCCCATGGATGCAAGGCTCTTGTATTGGTTCGAATCCCGAGAGCTCGCCAACAGACAACACGAGGTGGTGTGGAGCAACACACTGTTTTAATGAGTGCCTGGGTGCAAACGGGCTGAGGTCTAAAATGGCGTCAGCACCAAGTGAGGACAGGGCAGGCAGGCGTTTTATAGTCTCTTGTAAACAAGAAGTGTCTCAGTCTGATGTAACTGCTGCGTAGTACCCGGACGGCCTCCGTCTCGGTCTTCAGGGGATATGTGTCTTCCGGCCAGCTCTCTTCCTGCTTCTGCTATCTTGCTGACTCACACTGCTGGCACCAGTGGCCTTGTGCCTTGGGACTGAGCCTGAGGAGGGAGGAGTTATTCACCCCCTGCCCAGCTTTCAGGCCCCGGGGAGAATCTTTCATTCCTGTCTATTTGGTTATAGAAAAAAGGAAAAGGGATGACTTTCTCAATAACTACTTCAGGCGTGACATGGGGTGGCACGAGCACCTTGGAAAAAGAAAAACTTAATTTTGGGGGTATTCTTGAGAGACGGGTTGGTATCCATCACGTCGCTGTAGGAGGAGCATCATCTGGATTGTTTGGTGGCTATTGGGATAACACAGGGGAGAAACAGGAGGAACCCAATGATGAAGATTGCTGTCCCTACCAGTGTTTTAAATCCTCCTAAATTAGAGAACCACCCTCCTAGAAGGTTATTGGGTCCCTTCCCTTCCAGGTTTGGACTGATACATGGGCTACTTTTCTGATGTTCGAAGTGATTTCTAGAACTGCTTTTCTGTTATCGTCTATGTTAAGACAGCAATTAGAGATATTAAACTTACCATAGACCCCACCTTCTTCTGCTAATAAGTAGTCTAGTGCTAGCCTGTTTTGAAAAATTGCCACGCGCGTTTGGTTTTGTTGCGAGAGCATTTCTATGGCTGAGGCGGTTTGGTTGCTGATTATCTTTAGAACAGCTGGTAGTCTAATTGTTCTATTTAGCATATATATATGGAAGTGCAATAACCCCATGAACCATCCTCAGCCCAAGTGGCAGGACCATAATATTCGATGATCCGTTGCGGAGGCCACTCGTCCTCTTGCCATCTTTGGCTCCCTTCTACCTCCAAGGATCGTTTTTCTCTGATTAGGTTATCATACACAGGGACTCCGAGGGTGTTGCCCGCCTGCTTTGAAAGTAAAAAGAATCCAGGTTTAATCGTGCCTAGGAAGCAAGTACCTTGCCAGGGATAAGGTAGCCACGAGTATGCCTGGGTTCCACATATCCAAAGGAATCCGTCAGGGGCAATCCACTGGAGGCTGGTGTTCATAGGATTGTCCCACAGTGCACTTAGGCTGGGGTATGCGGCATAAGGGTTGTGGTGTTTGTACAGTATTAGGCCTTTTTTGACAAGACATAATTGAGGTAGCTTAAGTTAGAAGGAGACCAAGCTCCGTAGGGTAATTTTGGCCACCTCTCTGCTGTGGAGGCATTGACTCTTAGGGTTTGGTGACAGAGGCTTTCACCTACGGCGTGATGAGTTTTATCATTCCACTTGCGGGATATGCACACCGTCCCTTTACTGGAAGTGTCCAGATCTATGGGCACTCCTGATGTGTCTGGAATTGGTGGGTTCTTGGTCTCACTGACTTCAGGAATGAAGCTGCGGACCCTCGCGGTGAGTGTTGCAGCTCTTAAGGTGGCGCGTCTGGAGTTTGTTCCTTCTGATGTTCGGATGTGTTCGGAGTTTCTTCCTTCTGGTGGGTTCGTGGTCTCTCTGGCTCAGGAGTGAAGCTGCAGACCTTCGCGGTGAGTGTTACAGTTCTTAAGGCGGCGCGTCTGGAGTTGTTCGTTCCTCCCAGTGGGCTCATGGTCTCGCTGGCTTCAGGAGTGAAGCTGCAGACCTTTGCGGTGAGTGTTACAGCTCATAAAAGCAGTGTAGACCCAAGGAGTGAGCAGTAGCAAGATTTATCGTAAAGAGAGAAAGAACAAAGCTTCCACAATGTGGAAGGGGACCCGAGCGGGTTGCCACTGCTGGCTCGGGCAGCCTGCTTTTATTCTCTTTTTTTTTTGAGACGGAGTCTTGCTCTGTCCCCCAGCCTCGAGTGCAGCCCACGTCCTGCTGATTGGTAGAGCCGAGTGGTCTGTTCTGACAGGGCGCTGATTGGTGCGTTTACCATCCCTGAGCTAGGTTCTCCACGTCCCCATCAGATCAGGTAGATACAGAGTATCGACACAAAGGTTCTCCAAGGCCCCACCAGAGCAGCTAGATACAGAGTGTCGATTGGTGCATCCACAAACCTCTAGCTAGACAGGGTGCTGATTGGTGTGTTTGCAAACCCTGAGCTAGACATAAAGGTTCTCCACATCTCCACCAGACTCAGGAGCCCAGCTGGCTTCACCCAGTGGATCCTGCACCGAGGCTGCAGGTGGAGCCGCCTGCCAGTCCCGCGCCGTGCGCTCACACTCCTCAATCCTTGGGTGGTTGATGGGACTGGGCACTGTGGAGCAGGGGGTGGCGCTCGTCGGGGAGGCTCGGGCTGCACAGGAGCCCATGGAGGGGGTGGGAGGCTCAGGCATGGTGGGCTGCAGGTCCCGAGCCCTGCCCTGCGGGAAGGCAGCTAAGGTCCGGTGAGAAATCGAGCACAGTGCCGGTGGGTTGGCACTGCTGGGGGACCCAGTACACCCTCCGCAGCCGCTGGCCTGGGTGCTAAGCCCCTCATTGCCCGGGGCCGGCGGGGCCGGCGGGGCCGGCCGGGCCGGCCGTCTGCTCTGAGTGGGGGCACCCGCCAAGCCCACGCCCACCCGGAACTCCAGTCGGCCCGCAAGCGCGTGCGCAGCCGGGGTTCCCGCCCGCGCCTCTCCCTCCACACCTCCCTGCAAGCTGAAGGAGCCGGCTCCCGCCTTGGCCAGCCCAGAAAGGGCTCCCACAGTGCAGCAGCGGGCTGAAGGGCTCCTCAAGTGCCACCAAAGTGGGAGCCCAGGCAGAGGAGGTGCCGAGAGGGAGCGAGGGCTGTGAGGACTGCCAGCATGCTGTCACCTCTCACTGAGGAGTGAAAGTGAGGCTGGAGTTTTGGGATGCTAGTAAGAGGGAATGTCTATCCCATACCATGGCCACTGTTCACTCATACGGGCTCCCCCGCATACCCAGCAATTGGACACATTAATGGTAAGCACGATGCGTTCTCCTAGATCTACGAACAGGTTTTTTCCTGCCTTGGGAAGGGATACGTCTGCTTGTAGGGATGGAAATGCCACGGGTGATTTTGGAGGGGAGTTGTTGGCTTTTGTTTTGGCTATAATCTATTCTCCCTTTATATCCTATAGCACTTGAGTTTTTACTCCCCATTGTCCAATTTTGGTGAAGCAAAGCCACTGCTTACCTTTCGGACCTATAGTCCCTTACGACTGCCAGATTTTCCTAGATTTTTTACTTTATATTAACTTTTCCCTGATGCAACACATTCCTCGATTAAGGTTCCATAACAGGATTTTCCTATGAGTATGGTAAGTAAAGGATTGTTGTATTTTTCCTCCGTAGTGGAAAGACTGATAACACAGCAGCTCAGAGGGGCTGCTGTGGACAGTAGGGCGGGTACTGATACCAGGTGCAAGGCTCTTGTTTCGCTTCGAACCGGAGAGCGCGCCAACAGAACGGGAGGCGGTGTGGAGCAACACGAGGTTTTAATGAGCGCCCCGTGCAGACAGGCTGAGGCCTAAAATGGCGTCAGCCCCAAGTGAAGACGGGGCAGGGTTTTTATAGTCCTCTGTAAACAGGAAGTGTCCCAGTCTTACGTGACTGCTGCGTAGTACCCGGTCGGCCTCCCTCTCAGTCTTCAGCGGGTATGTGTCTCCCAGCCAGCTCTCTTCCTGCTTCTGCTATCTTGCTGACGCACGCTGCTGGAGCAAGTGGCCTTGTGCCTTGGGACTGGGCCTGAGGAGGGAGGAGTTATTCATTCCCTTAAGCTTTCAGGCCCCCTTTCACTCAGCACTTTGAAAGGCTGAGACGGGAGGATCACTTGAGGCCAGGAGTTCCAGACCAGTCTGGCCAACATAGCGAAATCCTGTCTCCACTTTAAAAAAAAAAAAAAAAAAAATTAGCTGGGCGTGGTGTCGCCTGCCTGTAACCTCAGCTACTCCAGAGGTATGAGAATCGCTTGAACCCAGGAGGCGGAGGTTGCAGTGAGTGGAGATTATGCCACTGCAATCCAGCCTGGGTGACAGTGCGAGACTCTTATTTCAAAAAAAAAAAAAGTGAATCCTTGGGCCTTATTAGAAATTCCAATTCACAAGTTTGGGGTAGGGTCCAGGGATCTGAATTTTTAAGAATTAACTCAAAGTATTTTCGTTTAGATGCTTTGGGACCGCCCCTCCCAAAACTGGCTTAGAGTGAGACATGCGTGTGGGCGTAATAGATCCATCTAGGAAGGTTAGTTAGAACTGGGTGGGCAAGGGGCTTGGAAGCCATGCTGACACGTTTGTTTTGGGTGCCTACAAAAATGTTAGAAATGTGATGTATTATAGGGATGTATTTGGAAATATTTGCACTAAAATGATATGATGTTTGGAATTCGCTTAAAAATAGCCTAGTTTGGGTAGGATGGCAAATGGAAAGAGAGCTTTGGTGGGAGAATGGATGGAAAAATTGGCTGTGTGTTGATGATTGTTGAAGCTAGGTCATGGATTCCTGGTGATTAATGATGCTGCTTTTTCTGCCTTTGTGTACTTTTGAACATTTACGTAATAAAAAGTAAATTAAAAGGATAGGGGAAAATGGGGAAACAGAAAACAAGTTTCTCTGTGGTTAGTGCATGGCTTGTTTGTCAAGATGGCTTATTTATTGAAACTTCTCAGCTACCCTTCAAGTTTCTCATCTGTAAAATGGGATAATTATATATTATCGACAGCGGTATTTTGACTGAGGTAATGTAAAGCACTTAAGACAGTGCCTAGTCCATCATGTTCCATAACAGAACTTATTTTTATTATTACTCAATTTTGGCAGGCAGTGGAGTGCTATCAAAGAGGTTTGAGCATGAGAGTGACATAAAGCTGTTTACAGAACGATAGAAGAGTATTTCAGCTTATTGGAGTTGCTACACAATGAAATTAAAATTTCAGTATTAGAGTCAAGGAAACCAGCAAAACAGGTCATACCTGCTTCAGCCTCAAGGCTGAACTGGGAATATTTCTACTGGGAACCTGTAGGTACTGAGTCAGCCTTAGTGACAGAGGGGCAGCTTTGCTGCCTGAATAAAGCCTGGAACCACATAAAGGGATAAGACTGGTGGGAACCAGCCAGGGATGTGCGTTTTAAGGCCAGGGCAGTAGTGGAGGACACCCAGAGCCAACAGAAGCAAATCTGAGTGGGGACTGGCAAATACAGGGTGGACCTAGCTGGGCCAAATGATTGTGAGACCCAGTTATAGGGGAAGGGGTTTGGCAAGACATCAGGACAGGTCTACGGACTCTTAACAAAATACACAGGCTGGTCAGAGAAAGAGCTGAAGTCAGATCCAATTCTAGACTGGTGAGCTGAAAGTGCTGCTGGGACAGGGAGCCATGATCAACTTCCAGAAGGGTTGAACAGGGGCAGGAGCTAGGGTTGTGGGAGAAAAATAAAGCCAACGTCTTCAGAAGAATCAGCGGTATCACTGTGGAGGCAGGTTGCTTGATGAGGCCTGTAGACCCATGCTTTAATTCAGGACGCAGCCACCTGGAATGACCACTCCAGACAGACCTAGATTGTTATGATCTGCAGAAGGCTAGGTATCTTTCCTGTGGTCTCAGAGGTTAGATTTTATTAGCCTTTGCTATTTCACTTGACCAGAGATTCTCTTAAGCCTCATGTGGTTTTAGCTATAATTATCTGGTCTAATGAAACATGAGTAATAGTACGTTGTAAACATTTGTCTCCTTCCCATATCTGTACTTAAAAAAAAAAAAACTCAAAATGGCCGGGTGCAGTGGCTCCCGCCTGTAATCCTAGCACTTTGGAAGGCTGAGGAGGGCAGATCATGAGGTCAAGAGATCGAGACCATCCTGGCCAACATGGTGAAACCCCATCTCTACGAAAAATACAAAAATTAGCTGGGCATGGTGGCACGTGCCTGTAGTCCCAGCTACTTGGGAGGCTGAGGCAGGAGAATTGCTTGAACCTGGGAGGTGGAGGTTGCAGTGAGCCAAGATCCTGCCATTGCACTCCAGCCTGGTGACACAGCGAGACTCTGTCTCAAAAAACAAACAAACAAACAAAACCCTTAAAATATCACATGTGGAAAACATGGTTGCTTGTATATATGATGGTTGATCCTATTGCCATAGAGCATGGTTATAAACTGTTGCCTATTTCTTATAAAGGACCTCTCTCTCCTCTGCCCCCCGTCCTGGTTAGTACTGTACAAGAAACATTTTAGGCATCAGGTATTTGATGAAAACCTAAAGGATGTGAATTTGCTTGACTCTGAGATTAGATGGTTAACAAAATTTAGAGAATGTAGGTTCTCATTCCTAATAATTTGTCTTCATCAAAATAAAACAAAACAAACACCAAAGATTTACTTTTATTAATTGACAATATAATTTTGGTGCATATTTTTGAGAAGATAACATTAGTTTTAATTTTTCCAACTTTACTTTAGACCTGTACTAAATCTTAATAAATAATGTTAAACCACCAAGGGATTGTTAAACATTTATAAAACATATTTATAATAGAAAAGTTTTCAGCAACGAAAAATAGTGATGTAGGTTGATATGTATTGGCATGCAAAGATAGCTAGGATATATACTAAGTGAAAAAATTAGATTTCAAAACAGCTTATATAGTTGAGTTCATTTTTGTCATAAAATATATGTTATAGATTTATAGATTGAAAAACATCGAAAAACATTCTCTGATTTCTAAATATTTACTCTTTAAACCACACTCTACATGTTTCCTCTTGTTACTTTGATCATCAAATTAAAAATGCTTATACATTTAATTTTGGAACCTGTAGGTATTTGTACAGTGATGAGAATTTAGCAAAAGAGTTGCTTTATTATTATTACATATGACATGTAACAGAAAATTTTCATTGCAGTATTTTTTGTTCCTGGTTATAAATATATCTTAATTCTTTATGCAGGTAATTCATTAATTCATTAATATTGGTGGGAATTTCTATGCTGAAGCTAACTCTTTTCTTCTTCTACAGCTGGCCAAATTTCGCAGTCTCCTGTGCACAGCGGAGGGTGAAGCAGCAGCTTTTCTGGTGAGCAATCACCGCCCACCACAGCCTCTGAAGGGCCGCAAAGTGAGAGCTTCTTTCCATTAAAAATTGTCACCAATGAACTCCCCCAAACATGGCTGTGGAGAGACAACGAAACAAAACAAAACACAAAAGTCTCTGCCAACAACTCCTTTGTAGAATTCTAATTTACATAAACCATTTTACTATGAGCTTCAGTGTTGCAAAGAAAATCAGAGCTCTCTCCTTTTTTTTCTAAATTTTTTTAGTGATAGAGTCTCACTCTGTCCCCCAGGCTGGAGTGCAGTGGTACAGTCTTGGCTAATTGCAGCCTCCAACTCCTAGACTCAAGTGATCCTTCCACCTCAGCCTCCAGAGTACGTAGGACCACAGGCATGCACCAGCATGCCTGGCTAATTTTTAAATTTTTTTTCTTTTTTTTAGAAATGGGGTCTTGCTATGTTGCCCAGGCTGGTCTCAAGCTCCTGGCCTCAAGTGGGCCTCCTGAGTTGTCCTCTCAAAGTGCTGGGATTTCAGGCATGGGCCATCAAGCCCAGCTGGCCCAGATCTCTTTATTAACTTATCTGTCTCATATTTGCACTCATGGACAGTTACAGTAAGCATTATTTGACATATATTAAAACTCATGAAATATGTGTACTTCAACCTGCATGAAAATATGGTTAACATTGCAAACTTTAAATGTGTTAAAAATTTTATCTTGCCATAGAGACTGAATTAGTCACAGCTCTCAGTGATGTTAGGTAGAAACTTATATCTCAAATGATAGGATTGTGATGCTTTTTTTGAAACAAGTGATTCTGCTTAATATTTTGTTATTATTCCAATTCATAAACAGTAGATTATGTTTTCCTATAAGGATAATTTTTGCAATGATTATGTTGCTAACTCTCATTGCATGATACCTTTAATAAAATGAACAATATAAGAGTTAAGGGCAATGGGATAAAGCTACTTAATGTGTCTCCTCCACTGATCAAAACTATTCCATATAGTCTTGGTGAGGAATTCCCCAGGATATAAATGGCTATTTACACTGTAATGAATTATACCATATATAATATTCACTCAGTAATGTTAATAATGAACTGGCTAATAATTGACAAGATGCAATGCCTGCCAGTTTATGACATTAACATGGTTTGAAACTAACGTATGACATAGTACCAGTGCAGTCAGAACTGCCCTCAGGCATGATGAACATGTTGCCTGCTTTTGCCTGGTGTTTTGGCAGCAAAGCAGGAAGCAATCTTGTGTGGGTCATTGTTCTCTCAATTTGTGGAAAAAATTACTTCAGTCTCATATAAATAAATAATGGGTCCATAAACCCTTCAACCCATTTCCATGGCAAAACTCACTTTTCCTTTTATACATGTGCCTCAGTCTCTTAATTTTGTCAGGTGGAGCTTGATCTTAATTTTAACCTATTTATCTTTTGTTTTTGTTTGTTTCTGGTGGGGGATAAGAGTGGTGTTTCTTTTGCCCTTTCTGATACAATTAGAGGGACACTAAGCCTTAATAACCACATTTAAGACTTGAATACATACTACACTTTTGTCATCTCCTGACGTAAGTTTACCTGAGTTTCCTTGATTTTGATGATTTGTTTCTTGTATCTCTCTTCCTCTGGATGTAGTTTTTTTTTTTTTTTGGATGGAGTCTTACACTGTCACCGAGGCTGGAGTACAGTGGCACGGTCGTGGCTCACTGCAACCTCCACCTCCTGGGTTCAAAGGATTCTCCTGCCTCAGCCTCTTGAGTGGCTGGGATTACAGGCACATGCTGCCACACTCGGCTCATTTTTGTATTTTTAGTAGAGATGGGGTTTTGCAATGTTGGCCAGGCTGGTCTCAAACTCCTGACCTCAAGTGATCTGCCTGCCTCCGCCTGTCAAATTGCTGGAATTGAAGGCGTGAGCCACTACGCCCGGCTTGAATGTAGATTTTAATAATTGAACTTATTCTGCAATGTTGATAGAATAACTGAATATCAGTAAATTGTGTAACAGTGATGGATACTGTTGCGTAAGGTGAGCTCCTGAAGAGTGAAGCTAATACTTTAGTCAATGTTCTTTTCCCCTCAGTGTCTAGTTTAAGGCTTTTAGAAGATTGATCTGTAGCAATTATTTAATGAATTGAATATTTAAAAATTTTTATTTGCTGTCTTTAGTAATTATCTCTCTGCTTGAAATCAAATGCACTATAAGTTAATATAACATGTAAAATACATTATCTTTTGAAAATAGTTTCATTTTAAAGGAATACTAATTAGTTGTAACTTGTAAAACCAAAAGTTCTAATGGTTTTTAAAAACCAGTGTTGAGTGGAAAAGTGTTTCTTTAGTTTGGAAAGACAGGTGAATTTCCTAGTCAGGGAAAGAAGCTGTTTTCTGGAAGAATGTTAAGTTGCTATATCTGGAGAGGCATGTAGGACAGGGGTTCTAATTACTGTCTGTGAGAGTTACTACTTTGTAACTTATGGTTTCTGCTTCAGTATTTTGTCGGTTCTGTATTATAAATTGCACCTTAATAGACCAAAAATATCTATACAGCACTGATTTCCTTGAATATTGTGTGTTAATTGATATATCTCCTAGAGGCAAAAGGTTTAAATGTGTGTTAAAATGGTTATATTGCCTCCTTTTTAAGCAATTTAAAGAGTTGTGAATACTAGTGTAGATCTCTTTTGTTTACCACAGCAAATACTGATTTTATGATTATTAAGCATTTCATATTTTAATTTAAATTGGAATCAGCCACAATAAAGAAAATGAGACAAGCTTTCAACTGTATCAGGGCCGTGTATGTGCATTATGCACAATGAGATTGCATTTTACACTTGTTTTTTACTTTTCTTTTTGAGACAGGGTCTCCCTCTGTCACCCAGGCTGGAATGCAGTGGCGTGATCTCGGCTCACTGCAGCCTTGATCTTCTAGGCTCAAACAGTCCTTCCAACTGAGCCTCCCTAGTTGCTGGGACTACAGGTGTGAGCCACTACTCCCGGCTAATTTTTGTATTTTTTGTAGAGACAAAGTCTCTCACTATGTTGCTCAGGCTAGCCTTGAACTTCTGGCTCAAGTGATTCTCTTGCCCCAGCCTCCCAAAGTGCTGGGAAGACAGTGTAAGCCACTACACCCGGCCACATTTTACACTTTTAATTTAGAAAATAATTTCAAACTCAGAGAAAAAATATACAGCACAAAAAAACTGTTTTTCCCCTTGAATTGTTTGAAAGTAATTTGCCAGTCTGATTCCCCGTCATTTCACAAACTTTAGTGTGTATTTCCTACAAGCTAGGACGTTGTCCTACATAATCATAATACAGCTGAAACAACCATGAGATTAGCATGGCTTTATTATTAACCACCCAGTCCATTCAAGAATAACTCGTCCATTTAGTTTTCATGTTTCCTTCAGTTAGGACCTGTTTCCCAGTCTTTCCTTGGTTTTTGTGAGCTTGACACTTTTGAAGATTATAGGTCAGCTGTTTTATAGAATGTTTCCATTTTGAGTTTGTTCAGTGTTTTGTGATTAGATTCAGATTTTGTGTTGCTGGCAGGAATATCACAAAAGTGGTGCTGTGCACTTCTCCTTGTATCCATCCAATCAGGCACCCAACTTTGATCTGGCTCTTATGGAGTATGTTCATTTCGTCGTTTGATTAAGATGGTGCATTAGTCCATTTTCACACTGCTAATAAAGACATACCTGAGACTGAGTAATTTATAAAGAAAAAAAGGTTTAATGGGAGTCACAGTTCCACGTGGCTGGAGAGGCCTCATAATCATGGCAGAAGGCAAAAGGCACATCTTACCTGGTGGCAGGCAAGAGAGAGAATGAAAATCAAGCAAAAGCAGTTTCCCCTTATGAAACCATGAGATCTCCTAAGACTTTATTCACTACCGTGAGAACAGTATGGGGGAAACCGCCCTCATGATTCAATTACCTCCCACTGGGTCCCTCCCATAACACGTGGGAATTATGGGAGCTACAATTCAAGATGAGGTTTGGGTGGGGACATAGCCAAACTATATCAGATGATGTCTGCTAGATGTCTCTGTTGAAAAGTTATTTTGTCCTTTGTAAATATTTGTTGGGAAGGGATTCTTTTAAGAGCATATAAATATTCTGTTCCTCATTAAACCTGTAATTTATTCATTTCCAGCATAGATTTAGAGATACCTGTTTTATTTAACAGGCTGTAATCTGTTATTATCATTATTTATTCTGATGCTCAAATTTTTTGTTGATTTGCCAAGCAGGAGCACCTTCAAGCTGACTTGTGTGTCCTTTTGTCATGTCCCTATGTCCTTACTTTCTGGCAGCTATCCTATGTTCCTGGCTCATTTTATGCCTTTCTTTCCCCAGTCCTAAAACCAAGGAGCCCGGTTTCTTTTAGTAGAAAATAGTATTGAGGAAACCAAGATTTGGGCAAGCTCATTGCTATTGGAACATTGCTACTCTGAGGCCCTCTTGATAAACAGTGGCTGAGAATGTATACGCACATATAAACATCTACATGTCTATACTTATCTATATTAAAACATGATTTCACACTCATATCTCTAATTCTAATCCAGCACTGCAGTGTTCATTCTAGTTTTCTCCATTTCTGTATTTGTAATTTCCTTCTCCAACAGTGAGAAACCTGGCTTCCATTATCCCTAACATAGTTTCTGATTTGGCTCATTCTTCTGTGTGTAGCGAATACCCCATTACTACTTCACCTCTTACCCTCACACTGCACAGATGCCTGTCTCACTCAGCTTGGGTCCTGGTGTCCTAGGCTAGGCTGCCTTGTCCCTCCTGTCGTCATGCAGTGTCCACCTTGCTTGGCTCTATCTTATAGACATTGGACTAAATTTTCAGGAAGGGAAGGGGAGGGGAGGGGAGGGGAAGAGGGGGGAGAGGGGAGGGGAGGTGCAGGGGAGGGGAGGGGAGGTTGGGGTAAGAGTAAGATTATGCTTTGAAATATTTGCTGAGCTGTTCATAGGGAAGTCCTTTTTTGTTTTTCTAACATAAGGTTACTGAGAATCTAGCTTTACTTATACACATTCTATCAAAAATGGTATTGGAATGGGATATTTTGTGAAAGGCTTTCAGTACCTTCTGAGTGGGGCTGCAGAAAATATAGGTCAAGAAATAGTAGTCTTATTTGAGAGGATGGGAAGGCATCCTGACCCTCAGATAACTACCTCACCAAGCTCTTTCACATTTTACTAAAGAAGACTAAATCCTTTATGTTAAGGTTTCAATACCCATTGAAATGCAAACTCCACTCAGGATAATTTTCCAGCAGTGATTTGCACTTGAGTGTAACTGATCTTCATATGTCAAGTTTTGGTAGGACCGAAGACTCTGACAGAAGGAAAGTTAGCTTGATACAAGAGTGAATGATCTGAGTGTTTGGATAATCAAGGTGAACTTGAACCACTTCAAAGTTTTGCCTATATGCTTACTGTACCCTAACACCTTGCACCATGACTGATGTATAGTAAATACTCAATTTTGGTGAATAGAAATCACTCTTTTTTGAGTCGAATTAATTGGCGATTTCTCTGGTGTGGCTAGAAACCTGCCTTTCCCTTCCTAAAGAGAAATTATACCAACCAAGTACCCCTGTCTCTGTCATGGGCTGACAGCAGTCTTCCTGCCTGAAGATATTCAGCATTTTCTTGCTTCACCACTTCTGCCAGAATAAGTTACCCAGCGGAAGAAAGTGGGTACATTAAACTTCCTTGTTTCAAATGAATTTGCTTCCAGTACAGCTCTTCTGGGTGAAGAGAGTGGTCAGTTTATCTTAGCTGTGCTCAAAGAGTGAGCGTTGCAGAAACTGTGTGGGTTTGATGAACCATAACTCAGCCCTAAGTTATTTGTGGAAGGCACGACTTAGGAAAAATATGTTACACAAAGATTTTGTATTTTAACAAGGACTCCTGGAAATAACTGTTATGAAGGAAACACGTAACTGTATTATGTGTCTAAAGGCTCCAGACACAAACACATAATTAAATGATACTGACATTAAAAAAAATAGATGACATAGTATCAGTCAGGTTCCAAAAAGAAGACAGAAACCACTCAGTATTCCAAACAGAGGGTGTAAATACCTAGGATTAATTATACAAGTGATGAAAGATGCTGAGAAACCAAACAGAGGGCAGTGAGGCAACCAAGAGATTAGCAAGAGCAGTAGGCTCCCGCCTTCCACAGGAGGAGGCAGTGTTCCCGGAGCCCAGGAGCTGTGGAACAGCTAATATGAAATGAAAGTATGCCTGAGTAGTAGGATCTGGTTATTTTTTTAAAGACACAGTTATTATCTAAGATCTTACTTGAGGCAGAGAGGAGGGGAGAAATACTCTGGGTTCTCCCTTTGTTGTATCCACTAAATTTCTATTAGTACCTGTGGATGGAACCTTGCCAGAAGCCAGACACATGAAAGGCCATCCCCCTTGTGATACAGAACGGATTAGTGAAAAAGTCTAGGATTGAATCTGAGAATATACGGGCTTAAGACCAGACAAGACACCAGCGCTGGCAACCTCCATTATTAGGTCAAACAAAAGACTGATGCTGGGGTGGAAGTCTCCAGAGAGAGAAAATCAATGTTATACTTCTCTCCCACTCTGTAAATTTTAGTTGACCACTATTAATTGGACACGTTAGATGCTAAATATAATGCTAGGGGTTAGAGATATAAAGATGATTAAGATGTTATTCCTGCTCTTAAACAGCTCAAAACTTCCAAGGCAACTATAGAAACAAAATGCCTCAATATAAAATATTAGTTTTTCTTAATTTTAGGCATCTATAGAGTGCTGTGGGATCATGAAGAAAATGAAGAAATTATTAGTTCTGGAAAAAATAACAAAGGCGTGAAGATTTCCAAGTGTGGTATATTTAGAAATTGAGTTCTTTGGTTCCCTGTATGGTTTTGTACCTAGCGTCTGGGGACAGGGACATGTATCAGTGAGGACTCTTTTGTTTGAGAATAATAGGAACTCAGTTCAAAATAGCTAAAACATAATATAATTTATTTATTCATTTAGAGAAGGGTCTTGCTCTGTCACCCAGGCTGGAGTGCAGTGACTCAAACATGGCTCCCTGCAGCCTGAAATTCCTGGGCTCAGGTGATCCTCCCACTCAGCCTCCCAAGTAGCTGGGACTACAGATGTATACCACCATACCTGGCTAATTTTTTTTCTGATAGAGATGGAGTCTTGCTATGTTATCTAGACTAGTCTTGAACTCCTGGTCTCAAGCAATCCTCCTGAATTGGCCTCCCAAAATGCTGGGATTATAGGTGTGAGCCACCACGCCCGACCAATTAATTATACAAGTGATGAAAGATGCTGAGAAACCAAACAGGACAGTGAGGCAACCAAGAGATTAGCAAGAGCAGGAGGCTCCCGCCTCAATTTATTGATTCACACAATTGAAAAGTCCAGAGGTAAAGCTGGCGTTCATCATGGCAAAGCCAGGGCCTACAATCAGGCCTCAGTCTCTCTACTTCTTGGCTGCCCCCCAACTTCTGTGGGCTCCATTAGCAGTGAGACTTTCCCCTCATGTTGTCAGATGGATGCCTGCACCTCTGTACCTATACCACCTTCTATAAGACACCTTATAGAAGGTAAAGGAGGGCTTTTATGTCTGAAGGCTTCAAAAAATGTTGGCTTGAATTCTCACTGGCCTGGATGGAGTCACATGCCCATCCTTCATCAAGTCCTCATGGCCAATGGAGAGAACATTGGCTCAGGGCAGCAGGAGGAGTCACCTTCTTTCAAAACTGAGCAGACTAAGAGTGGTGGGGTTGAGAGAGACACTGCAGTGGAATAAAATGGGGGCTAGGACCCAAAGATTGGGGAAATATTCTGCACAGCAAAAGCAACAGATATCTATTTAGGCCTGAAAAAGTGGCTCGAAATAGGCCAGAAAAGAATAAAATTCATAAGATAATTCAGAGTTTCCAGGAAATAACTGTCATTCAATTAAGGGATGTTTCTCAAGCCAAAAGTAGAGTCAGCATTTCAATAAGGCACAAGATTTAATGTTTTTTTCCTGCTAATGCTTTGATAAAGTGATTAACTGGCATGAGGAAGAATAGGGATTGTCAGACCTAGGAGCTAAACCTGGAATTGCAAACTTGGCATTTCAGCGGGACAGAGCTACTGGATGACCCAATCCTGTTGGTGTCCCATGTGGGACTCACATGTGGACACTGGGTTCTGAGCATTGTGGCCTGTCTCTTGCTGGCCTCTCTCAAGTTCCAAGATGGCAGAGACACGTCTTGTAGATTTCATCCTCATCTCCCTTAGCCTTCTTTGAACTTGTCTAGCAACCAGCACAGAATGATCATGCTTGCTATTCACAGTACCTTGTCCTTGCAGGTGGTTCAGGAAGTATTTGTTGAAAACCCTGATGAATGAACACAGGGGTAAGCACTCTGATCACGAGTAAAATGAGCATATCCTGCAACCTATCTGCCTCAATAAATAGCAAGTGTCCATAGATTATTCATCTAAAAACTCAAGCAATTCATTCCCTCAGGACATGCCAGTTTATCAATTGTGAAATTACTCCAAGATGTGGCAGGGTAGATTGCATTGTGACTAAATAGCTAACCTCTCTCCCCAGGATGATTTTGGTTTTTTTTTTTTTTTTGAGAAAGGGTCTCACTCTGTCACCCAGCTTGAGTGCAATGCCACAATTCAGCTCACAGCAACCTCTGCACCCCAGGTTCAATTAACTGGGACTACAGGCACGCATCACCACACCTGGCTAATTTTTGTATTTTTAGTAGAGATGGGGTTTCACCCTGTTGGCAAGGCTGTTCTCAAACTCCTGACCTCAGGTGATCCACCTGCCTCAGCCTCCTGTTGGGATTACAGGAGTGAGGCACGGCGCCCATCCTCCCCAGGATTTCTAACCAAGTGTTGCCCTTTTTTGTTCTGGCTAAGGTTCGTGCATCTCTCCTCTGAGTAAAATCTTCTGCCGCCATCATCTGGACAACTAGGACAATTTCTTTCACAGCCAGTGCAGTAGACCAGCAGTTCTCAAAGTAGGATTGGCAAGCTCCTGGGGGTCCTTGAGACACTTTCACGGAGTCAGTGAGGTCAAAACTATTTTATAATAGTACCAAGTGTTATTTGCATTTTTAAATAAAATGCATTTTTAAATTCGCTGGGCGTGGTGGTACGTGCCTGTAATCCCAGCTACTTTTAAGGCTGAGACAGGACAATCGCTTGAACCTGGGAGGCAGAGGTTGCAGTGAGCCAAGATGGCGCCACTGCACTCCAGCCTGGGCGACAGAGCAAGACTCCATCTCAAAAAAAGAAAAAAAAGAAGCACTCCTGTAAAGCACGCCCCGTGATTCAGTGTCCTACCACTTGTTCTTCCCAGCACTCCTTTCCTCTAAAGTAGTGATCAATTCTATTGAGCAGAGTGGCATATGCTGTAATAAAACCATATACACATACACAAATATATTACCCAGATACCAAAAGGTAATAGTATTCACACTGTCTCACACTATTAGACGCAGCACTCGTCACTCTATTCCAGGCACTCCTAGGTCCCCTCTTCCTTTATGGCCCTTCCTCACTTTTACTGTTATCTCTTCCTTGCCACTTTACTTCCTCCCATCAAGTCCAAGGCCAAGGGATCTGTGTTAATTCCTGTTTAGATGCTAAAGGGACAATATACTTTTCATTGTGTTTGAGTTAATTCCTTGAATTCAAGTCTCAACAACTTAATGTATAGTCTTAAGGCCCTGGCCAAGCAGTTCCCTGGGTTCTATCCACAAAAATTCCCTATCTAGTTTTGTTCCTAGCAAACTGCCACCCCGCCTGTTCTAAGCATTCGGTTTGAAAACCTGTCCCTAGCGCCTTCTATTTTCTTGTGTATTTCTAAATGATTCTGACCATGAACTTCAAGTTTCTTTGCCACGCTCTTTCCCAGTCTCAACTTTTACACGTATTGGCCTCCCACTTCTTCTCATGCCTTCTCTTCTACCTGTAGGCATTTACATCTCCAAGGCCCTACCTTGCAGTTCTTTCCTCTTCTCTTGGAAAAGAGCAGTAATCTATCTTGACAGATTTGTTACACTTTAGGTTTTTTTGTTTGTTTGTTTGTTTTTTGCTGGATTATAGCAGTGCAATAGGCATATGTGGCCAGGAGTAGACCAGGTGGCGATTTTCCTAGGGAGTCTCAGGAGTTTGATGAAGTCCTCTAGGTCTAGAGTCAAGCCCTCAGCTCTGCAAAATCAGAAACCTAATTTGTCAGCACGATGTCCCTTTCTCGTGGGCAGACTTACCATAAGTGAGTTCACAAGTCTGAAATATAAAAAGTCAAGTTATTAATTTATAATGAGTGATATGAGCCTTACATTAGCTGGAACACTAACCAAAATGAAGGTTCATTCACAGAATATTTCTTGAGCACCACTAGGAAGCCCACCATACACAGGAAACCAAATTATATAAGATGTTTACTTGGTGAGTATGGATCTCAGAAAAAATAAGACAAATAGGAGAAAGAAATTGTCTGAAGCATCCAACTCGTCTAAAGAATGATTTTCAAAGTGGGACATAATAATAGAACTTTGTTGGCTGTACTTCCCAGCATTTTCTTCAAAATATGTATAATTTTGCTGAAAGGACTAAAATACTTGGCCTGTTGACTAATGTTTTCTTAAACTGGAATATATTTGGATAAACTAGCAATATGTGCTTCTGTGGTTTTCAGTTTTCTATTCTGTGATAAATCTGTTTCCCTAGTTGGCACATCCTTATATTGGACATATTAACACATGCACTCAAGTAAGATTTTCAAATCTGAAGCCACTCTGCCCTTTAAGGAGTATGTTTATATTTTGGTTCTTATTCATAAGGTATATATTGCAAAGTCCAACTCTGAGAGAGCAAACATGTAATATAAAATTTTAAGCTCATTTTACTTATTCTCAAGTTCTTGTGGGAAAGTCTCGGTATAACCCCCAAGGACTACACAATGTTATTTGTTTTTTTGTGTGTGTGTATGTGACGGAGTCTCGCTCTGTCGCCCAGGCTGGAGTGCAGTGGTGTGATCTCGGCTCACTGCAAGCTCTGCCTCCTGGGTTCACGCCATTCTTCTGCCTCAGCCTCCTGAGTAGCTGGGACCACAGGTGCCCACCACCACGCCCAGCTGATTTTTTTGTATTTTTAATAGAGAAGGGGTTTCACTGTGTTAGCCAGGAAGGTCTCAATCTCCTGACCTCGTGATCTGCCCACCTCGGCCTCCCAAAGTGCTGGGATTACAGGCATGAGCCACCACGCCCAGCCACAATGATATTGTTTAAAACTACTTACTGAATATATAAAAAGAAAACAAAGTGTTGTAATTAAAGACGATGAGACAGCATAGCCCCCAAAACTCAATATAATCTGTTTATTTCCTCTGGTTTTATTTTCATAGGAATTTTCTTCTAGGAAAACTGTGTTAGCATTTGATACAGGTAGATGCAATGTTTTCTCAGCCAGCTAGGATGAAAAGCAAGAAGAGAAATATAGGGATGCAGACAGAAGGCACTGACTGAGATAAATATAAGTAAGACTAATCATAGCTTTGTGACTAACTAGAGGTTTTACAGGTATAATGACTTTTAAAGACAATTTTCAGAGTTATTGTATAATAAAAATCTTTGAGATCCATGAAACTCCGGCAGCCCTGGTCCCAAGGGGCCGCCCAAATATTGTGTATCTAGCAGTGCCCCTTTCTCTTGGCATAAAGACTATGCTGTGCTGGGTTATTCCATCTGCCACTCAGACATCCTGAGATCAAGTAAAACAACAATTCCTACACCCTCATCTATTTCCTTCTCTTATTTCCTGTATAGTGGATATACTTTCTGTGTTTTTCCTCTTAGAAATTGGAGCCTGGATAAACACAAGCTTGAAATGCTCCTTCCCCAAATAATGAAAGGCTCTGTTGTGCTTTGCAGCCATCCAGAAGTATGCTTTCAGCTGAGCTTGTTCACTCATCACAAGAATTCGAAATGTGAGCTCCAAATATTCTTTTATGTAAATGACTTTATTAAGAAAAAGCAAATCCAAATCTGGCTTCTCAACCAACATTAAGGAAGAGAAGAAGAGAGCTCTGTTTTTTTTATTTGTTATGAGAACACACTTCATTTGTATTCAAGCAAAGACTTTTTGTCATATATAATGAAAGTGTATGCTTGTTAAAAATCAGTAAGATTGAAAAGGCTAGGAGGACATATTCCATTTTAACCTTTTTTTAAGGTAAAGATCTCAGCTATATCTATTTCAGTATGCTTGAATTAGTCTCTATAGACGGTTCATATTTCTTGTGAATGTGTCAGCTTATCATTAGGTCAGGTAGCATCTTTCAAAGGATGAAACTTAATTACATACTCTTGTTCTGTAATAATTTCATGTAGGTAAGCTTACATATGAAATACTTTGTAACTAAGTTGTAAATCAAAACAAAAATTTATGCTTTTTCACCCTTGCCCACTTCCATTCCTCTTCAGTGCTTGACACAGAATCAGAGAAATAGTGAATGCCTAATCATGAATTTAATTATTTACTAGACATGGGTATATGTCGTGTTTCTATCTCTTCACTTGCCTTCTGAGATGAATATCTTGGTTTCCTCCCTCTTCACCAGCTGT